>NW_015393039.1:0-2510 GCF_001527695.2 Protobothrops mucrosquamatus
TCCAGATACAAGCTCTGGATTGATAGCTGCTCTGAGATGTTTGGTGGCTTGGATCTATGTGTTGTCAAAGCAATCCATGGGAAGGATGGAAAGGATTATATTTTTGAGGTACAATAAGTGTTATTTTTTAATTATGTATTTATATCTTGGATTTTGAAGTCTCCTGATTCCAAAAGGCTCTGTGCAGCTTGCAATTTTTTAAATAATATATCATTTAAAAAAAGAAAAATATATATATAACTTGGCCAAAATCACATAAATAACATCCCTATTTAACCTAAACCCAGAGTTAGAAACAAAGCCTGCTCTTAAATGATTTTTAAAACAAAGAAAAGGTAGAAACCACATTTCTCTCTCCCTCTCCCTCCCTCCCTCCCTCCCTCCCCCCCTCTCTCTCCTGTTATGCTTAAGATAACTTTCCGTTTCTTTGCGGAGGTTCAGATAGTTAAAGAAAGCTACATATCACAGTAAGTAACATTGTAGGAAAGCACAGTCATACTATGAGTTAGTTCTGAACATATGGTCTTAGGCCAAATATCAAAATATTTGCATAGTTCTCAGCAACTCTCCCAGAAACCTTTGGGTACAAGATTTATGGGCAATCCTTTCCTAAAAGCAACCCAAGAAAATTACACTTTACATGAAATGGTAAATTAAGAATATAGTCATATATCCTTTTAAAGACATAAACCATACTTTCCCATGCTAAATATTAATGTAGGCTACTGATCAATTAATTGTCTGCCTCTAGTGTTTATAGAATAAATATTCTTTAATTCATAGAAAACAGTAATCTCTGAGGGTTGTTTAACCAATAAACTAGGATACATGTGGGCTTAATAAATCTATGTGGAAAATAGATATAAAATTGACAAAGGTATCCAAAAGCTATTAGCAGATAAAAAAAATTGTAAATAACATTTTAGTCTTTTGGGAAGAGAAGGCACATGAGAAAGAGACCCAAAATATCTCCCAGGTTCTATTTGGCATAAAAGTCACTTAGCTGAAATGAGCAATATAGAAATATGAGAATGAATGAATGAATGAATGAATGAATGAAGAAGGAAATTCTTGCAGACTGTCAAATATCTGTTATTATATCCTGCAATGATAAAAGTAAATCCTAATAATTCTTGTGATGTCTGTTTCCTGAGCTGGCCTTCCTCAAAATGCTGACACCTGTTTAGCAAAGGCAAATCGGTCTTAATTTGATCAGACTCTTGACTTTGAGAAAATGATAATATACTTTTTCTAACTTTAAATTTTGTCCTTTCTAGGCAGAAATCAGTATCCAAGCCACAGATATGGGTTTCCTGAGAAAATGCATAGAAATAAAAAAAGAAAAGTAAAAAGAAAATATTTCCCATTTTTTCTTTTACTACTTTTTTTTGTTTTGAGGGGACTAAAAGGGAAAGCCCTGTCAAAAAAAAAAAAAGATTTTAAAAGTATGCATATGAAATATATCCTTAGTACATAAACTGCAAAGCTGAAAAAAATCATATTTATAATTATTAATTATTATTAATTATTAATCTTATAATTTTAAAATATAGACATATGTATAATTTTCTGAAAAGGCAATATTGAATGCTTTCTTAACAGTAAATGTAATGCTAATCAAATCCATAACACTCATCATGTAATGCTAATCAAATCCATAACACTCATCATGTAATATTGTGAAATTAGTTTTTATAATAAAAGCTTCTTAGTAAAACTTGAAAAGTACTTGTTTAACAAGTTTAACAAGTTTAACAAGTTTTTAACTACTTGTTAAAAAAAAATTTAGATGAGAGGAAGTTGACAAATCTGTTGGCCTAAAGTTGTCCAAGGCCAATTGTTAGCATCAGCATTATGATTTTGCTACAAAGTTCGGTCCTGCTTCTCTAGATGTGAAAAATTATTTCATAGTTATCAAACATATGGATAGGGATTATAATTGTTATTATATATTTAGGTTCCTAAACTTAAAAGATATTCTTCAAGAGCTTTGTTGGTTTTTGTCACCTCTGATTAGGAGGAAAAAAAAGTAAAAATAAATAAATAAATATTCAATTTTTTTGTTTAAAACCATTTATTTATTTATTTATTTATTTTATTTGATTTATATCCCGCCCTTCTCCCAACGGGACTCAGGGCGGCTCACAACATATTAAAAAACATAAACGCATTTACAGCCCCACCGAATAAAACCAATTAAAACCAAATATTTAAAGTTGTGCTATTTAAAAATTGTTCTTAAAATAAACCCGATTTAAAATCCTCCCTAGGCCAGGCCCGCTTGCTGGAAAAGCCATGTCTTGAGGGCGCAGCGGAAAGTAAGGAGATCCGGAATCGTCCGGATCTCGGGGGGTAGTTCGTTCCAGAGGGTGGGGGCACCCACAGAGAAGGCCCTCCCCCTGGGGGTCGCCAGCCGACATTGCTTGGCCGACGGCACCCTGAGGAGACCCACTCTGTGGGAGCGTACCGGTCTATGGGAGGGAATCTGTGGCAGAAGGCGGTCTCGGAGA
>NW_015393039.1:4576-8526 GCF_001527695.2 Protobothrops mucrosquamatus
AAGATCTTGTATGAGGGGGGCCTTATTTACCACGGACCTGGCATTACATAACATCAGCCGATGGTCCCGGGCCGGAGGGTCTAAGTCTCCTGGAAACCGAGTAGAGACCTGAGGACCGGAGCACCCACAAGCTTGTAAATAGCGTGTGCGTGCTCCCCCAACCTGATATGGTCCTCTGCTCCCGCCATATCTGCCTCTCTCACTGACCGTACTAATTCCTCCCTCCTCCCTCAAACCCCCAACCTCCCCCCCACCCTTTCTACACCGCAACCCCCAGACATGGCTGGTCCTGACCTAAGGGGAACCTCCCCCCTCCCAACCACCCTGGTTCCCCCTAAAAATTTATTAAAACACCCCTGTAAAAACACTCTCAATTTGAACAATTTAAATAGTTTTTTGTTGGTAACCGCTGCATGCCACCATGTAGTAAATGTATAGTTCAATACACTAATACATTTACATTACAATATTATGTAATATGGTTTTTATCAACCGATGTAGCCCATTAACAAAACATGTGGCTTTTTTCTTTGTTAATGTGTTTGAGTGTATGTACGGTATGTGTCTGTGTATATGTATACTTTTTAAAAAAAATGAAATGTGGTTCATGTCATTCAGCTCTGTGGAAATGCAGCTGTTTTATCTTGAATCTGTTTTTCATTTGTGGTAGAGGCAAAAAAGTATATAGTAGATCCCTGATCTGCTGGTTGGCCTGATAATTCATTACTATTTTCAGTTCTATCATTCAAGTATGATTAATCACTGAATTGATTAATCTTGTACTAGTTCCCATGAGGCATATTTGCCACATTAAAGGTGCATTCCAGAAGGATGATTTCATCAGTCATGATCATTTATCCAACATGTTTTTAGTTTTTACAAATTGCACAGAAGGAATACATATTACAGAACAAAATTTTGGTAGGCAAGAGAAGCATTAATTCATAGAAATTAGTAATCTTTCCCCCATTAATCATTGCTTGATTCCAACTTGTACGGATCTTCCATCTAATACCTAACACATATGTCTTTCACAAGCATTTGTTTATTAAATAAAAAATGTTTGTAAGCTATTATTCATCTTGGAAATACCAGAGTAGTTTCAGAGGGCAAATATAATTAAATATAATAAAACAGATTATCTCTGTCAAATATTTTTGAGCAAATAAAGCTGTTTCATACTTGATTAGTTAAAGAAATCTTTTCTATATATCCAGCATGAAACTGGTTCTACAGTAAATAGAAATAATGTTGCAAGGAAATACCTTGCATTATTAAACATACAAATTTGAGACTTCCAGTTCTGGTTCACGGCGCTGACGGTCGTGCGGAGAGAGTTGTCTCTTCGCCGACTGGTTTTTCTTCGCTGGTAGACCCTGAAGAAGGTTGAAAGTCACCCTGGAGGGGTGGCCACCGTTGAGGAGGCTCCTGGTCGACTGCGGGAGGGTGGCAGCTCCTTCCACAGCTTGAGGCAGCTCCTTGGGACCGACGGAGCAAAGATCGCCCAGTAAGATGGCCGATCACTTAGCCGCACCAGCCGAAAGTCACAAGAACATCTAAGCGAAAAGAACCACCGTGGAAGATCCGGGTGAGACCCCTTCCTGCCTCTCCTTTTCCTATTTACCCCTGTGAAAAGTCCTTTTGGGATTATTTCCCTTTTCTGAAAAAGCAGCGTTCGTCTATGTGGGAAGACAAGCTTGGAACAAAGGGGAAAAAATAAACAACTAACTTTAATGACTAGGTTTAATTTGGGACACCTCGGGGTCCCGAAAAATCCCTTTCATAGAATTTCAACATTCTATTCACTTGGAGAATATTGTCTTTTTGTTTCTTTAACTGGAAATTTTTTTTTCTATTTTATTGGGGTCTGGAAAAAGACTTTATAACTTACTGGGGACACCATGTGGCAAAAATAGTTACTGCAATTGCAATTGCTGTCTCTTTTCCCCTTTGACTTTGAAGCTGACACTGACCTTCAAATTATCATAAAGGGGAAAAGATAAAAAAGCTGAATTGTTGGGTGATGAAACTAACTGTTAGAAATTGTGGAGGTGGATACTGACTGACTGCTACTAAATATTGCCTCCACCAAAAGACTAAAGGCTTTAATCACCACTGCCATGGACGAATTTCACCCACATCTTAACTATAAGCTCATACTGGAAAAAAAATCTTGAAACGACTGAGCAAATAGATTCCAGAATGAAATAGATTATTTGGGAATGACAGATTAAAGTTCAAACCTCAACTGAGCAATTTACAGGCCAAGAAATAGTAGAGGAGGAACAGACTAACACTCAAGAGGCCTGTATCCAACACCATACACAACTTAATGAGATGGAGGAACTTGATTCACATCTTAATTATGAATTCACACTGGAAAAAACTTTTGAAATTACTGACCAAATGAATTTCAGGATGGAAACCAAAGAAATTGTCCCAAAACTGCTAACTGACTCCCAGACTCCAACTGATTTCTTTACAGCTCCAACAATAACAGAAGAGGAACAAATCAACATTAAAGAGGACTTCATGCTATTCTACACACAACCTACTGAGAATTTGATGATTCAAAAATGACTTTAATTAAACCATATGTAACCTCAAAACCAACAGGAACTGATGCTCAGATACGAACCATTGAGAACTGTGATAACTTTGACAATCAATTACCAATTACAGTGTTGCATACGATTGTTTGTGCCAATCAGTTTGACCAAATGATATTTCAAGGAATGAAAGGAGACCTATTTGTTGACATAGAGGCCTTACTATGGAAACCTGCTTGGCACAAAAAGAAAGCTAGAGTTAGATATAAAAATGGGAGTTAAAACTATACTTATGGACTGAAAAGGTTTTTTAGAGATGCGGACTGGTTTAATGTTTAGGATTTAGATCTTTAACTGAGGTGAAAAGTATTGTTAGACTGTAGCTTGGAATTGTAACATGGAAAAGGTTTTAAATGAGCTATTAGGATAAGAAATAGAACATATAAGTGAAATAGAGTAAGAATGTATTTCTTGGAATAACATGTTTACTTTAGGTATGATAATTACTTCATAATGGAATGAGAATAAAGAAATTGATTGTGATAACGGAAGATATGGTATTAGCAAAGAAGGAGGTATTAGAATAAAAATAGAATATATTTGGGAAATTTAACATTGTAATTGTTGGAATAACACGTTTATTTTAGATAGTATAATCAGTATGTTATAAAAGGAGGGAAATTAGGGATACCAGAAATGTAAATAATATACCTAGTTAAGGCTAAATTGGAATATGGTAATTGGAAATTAATTAAAGCTTAAAAACAGGATTTGGATTTGTATAGGTAAAATGTCATTGATAATTTTATTGACTGGCTGAATTTTATTTAGAAACATATTATTTTGAATATGTTATATTAACTAAGAGAAACAGGGAATTTTTTAGGAGCAAATTTGAGTTGTAATATTTATGATTTTTTTCCCCTCTGGATAACCGATTACCCGATCACCACACTGGTTCCTAAGCACGTTGATGTAAAAATTGAAAAAAATCAATAAAACTTGTTTTTAAAAAAATACAAATTTGATTGTGAGAAAAGATAATTTTATGGAGAATATTTCTAGGAACCCAAAGAGCTAAAAAAAAGTAGGTAATATTCCACATGAAGTGGAAACAAAAAAAGCTGTTTCTCATGGCCATTGAATAAATATCAGTTTGTCTGAATGAATAAAGAATCTGCATGAATAAGAAATCTTGATAGTTTTAATATAGTTCACCGTGCAGACAAAGCTATTGTGCCAGTGTAGTTCAGACAGACTCCTAGAATTAATAAACTAAGGTATGTTTAGCAAATATTTTCTAAAAACTGTATTTAAAGTTTTAGATATCTATTTCCTAGGTTGTTTTTTACTAAGTGTTTTGCAGGAATGTAAAACTTTGATTTGACCATGCCTGGGATG
>NW_015393039.1:8926-11151 GCF_001527695.2 Protobothrops mucrosquamatus
ATCTGCATTTCAAAGAGGACCTGTTTTTGGAGCATGATAGTATTGGTTCTGCAAGTCTTGATGCAGCAATCAAGCCACTGCAATATCCGCATTATAAATAGGTATATTTACCAAACTAGAATTATCCACTTTTAATGTATTCTGGTTCAGGTTTCTTCTCATAAAAAATAATACAAAGCATTCCTTTTCAACATTTTTAGTAACCCTAAATGCCCAAGTCTTGGCTAAGGAGAATTTTTAAAAAATCTAAAATATTTTGCAGTTCTTTATTTTTAACTCTCTTTTCCATAAAGTTCAAAATAAATTATAATCACAGTGGTGTGGGACACAGCATTAAAAGTTCCCTTTCTTTAGCTAACCAGTTTTTATATTTTCTAGGTTATGGGCTCTGCAATGCCTTTGATTGGTGAGCACCAGGCTGAAGACAAACAGCTTATAACTGAGCTTGTTGTAAGCAGAATGAACCAACTTTTATCTAAAACACCTATACCATCTCCTCAGAAACCAACTGCTACTCAGCAACCTCAGGTAAGGAATGCTGACTCATAACTAGGCATAGAAAAAGAATTAAAAACATGGTGTTTTTAAAATATCCAAATAGAGATCAATAGAAAGTAAAGCAGTAAAACAGCAAAAATAAACTTTCAGGATATAGTATATGTCTATTGTTTGTTAGTTAACTGAGACAATATAACCTATAATCATCTCTTATTTGCTTCTGCTCATTTTCTTTTCAAGGTTTTGTGACATAAACAGCTGCGTAAATCATATTTTATGTGATTGTAGTAATATGTATGTTTGTGTCTATATATTTTTCTATTTATTTAAAATAAATGTTACCGGCTCAAAATGGTTTTAATTGACAAAAACATTATCAAATTGTAATTAAATATACAATAGTATCTCAGTACATTTGTACCTTCAAGTCAGTCTTCAAAATAGTTAAACATTCCTAGCTGTTGATGATTTTCATTCATGACACAAAACCTGACCAGAAGATCATAATTGACCAAGCTGACTGGTCATTTATTCTGAAGTTCAAAAAGAAGGAACTGCTTATCCGTAAGTAATAAACATGTCTAACTTACTACAGTGAGGAGATATTTAGGTCATGAACATGAATTCAGTTTGTTGGTAGGTGATACTATTTTCTTTAAAGAGAAATACTTAGTAGGTTTTAAATAACATAAATTCCCTGGCACCTTACTTGAATAGTAGGATCATTCATTCATTCATTCATTCATTCATTCATTCATTCATCAAATGTATATGACTGCCCATCTCATGAAAAGATGGTGTGGATGGCGTGCACTAAAATTATAAAACAATTGACATATAAAAACTAACAGTAAAAAGTTAAAAAATCACAATTAAAACCTAAGAAAGGGCAGCATTTGTCAATAATAATTGACGCTTCTTTACGGGAGGGTGCCTTCCCCGCGGCCTTAAAGGAGGCGGTGGTGAGGCCCCTCCTTAAGAAGCCTTCCCTGGACCCAGATGTATTGGCTAACTATCGCCTGGTCTCCAACCTTCGCTTTGTGGCGAAGGTTGTTGAGAGTGTGGTTGCGCAGCAATTCCCTCGGCACCTGGAGGAAACAGTCTATCTGGACCCGCTCCAGTTGGGCTTCAGGCCGGGTTACAGCACGGAAACGGCATTGGTCACGCTGGTGAATGATCTCTGGAGGGCCCGGGACAGGGGTCATTCCTCTGTCCTAGTTCCTTTGGACCTCTCAGCGGCTTTTGATACCGTGGACCATGGTATCATGCTGCGGCGTTTGGGTGAGTTGGGAGTGGGAGGCACTGTTATGCGGTGGTTCTCCTCCTTCCTCACCGACCGTACGCAGTCTGTATTGGCAGGGGGACAGAAGTCGACCCCAAGGCCCCTAACTTGTGGGGTGCCACAAGGGTCGGTCCTCTCTCCCCTTTTGTTCAATATTTATGTGAAGCCGCTGGGGGAGATCATTCGTGGCTTCGGGGTGGATTTCCATCAGTACGCTGATGATACTCAGCTGTACATTTCCACCCTAGGCCACCCCAATGATGCCCTTGACGTGATGGCCCGATGCCTGGAGGCCGTAAGGGTCTGGATGGGGAGGAACAGACTCAGGCTCAACCCTTCCAAGACCGAGTGGCTGTGGCTGCCGGCGCCTCGGCATAGTCAGCTGACTCCATCGCTGACTATAGGGGGCGAAATTTTGGCTCCCTCGGAGAGGGTACGCAATCTG
>NW_015393039.1:12052-15893 GCF_001527695.2 Protobothrops mucrosquamatus
CTAAGGGGAAATTTTTAGCGGGGTTTTTAAAAAACAATTTTAAATTAATCAAAGGCCAAATCTAATATTTCATTTTAATTATGTTTTAACGATAGTATTGGGGTATTTTTTGTATTTGTTTTTTATCAGGCTGTCAGCCGCCCTGAGTCCGTAAGGAGAAGGGCGGGGTAAAAATTCAATTAAATAAATAAATAAATAATAAAATAATGGAGCTACCTAAGTACCTCACCTGTCCCTAGGGTCCTAAAGCCTAACAGCATAACCAGATTTTGAAGGACTTTCAGAAAATTAACAGGGATGGGGTCAAACTCACTTTGGGGGAGAGGGATGTTCCATAAGGCTGGTACCACAGCAGAAAAGGCCTGTACCATGTCTCTTCTGCCAGGTCAGATGGGATGGATAGATATAATCAGGGAGAAGCAATTCCTCAAATAATATTAGGGTATTACTGAATGCTAATGATGCAGTAAAGTTGCTCTTAATCTCAGTGGGTTTTAGAAGAGCATTGAGACCACTATTACTATAACTATCATAATTATTACAATGAGGAAATATTAACAATTAATGATGTTATCAACACCAAGACCACTTCGGCAGAACCGGTAGCTAATTTTTTATTGCCCAGGCCTAGAATGGACTTCTGGAGGTGGCATCCACACAGAGAACCAGTTGTTCACGTATTTTAATCCCACCACTGACCAAGACCATTACCTTCCCCTAACAGCCAAAACAATGAATCTGAAAATTAGGTGGAGACACCATTGAGGAGGTAAAGACTTTCAGAGTTGTTTTTCAAGCTTCTAGAAGTTGAAGTGCAAACTTAGATTATGTATCACAAAAGATTGACATCGGAATAGTTGTGGAAAGTACATACAGACCCAAAAAATTGGGTAAAAAAAATGTTAAATCGGACTATGTTAAAAGCCTTGCTCAGGCTACACATATGCAGCAAGTAGAAGTTAAAATTAGCAATCTGAATAATATGAACTTAGAATAGTAATATATAATGCAAATACTTACATGCATATACACAAACATTCTCTCTCTTATATAGACTCAAATGCATATATATTCATAAATAAAACAATAAAAAATGACCCAAAAGGGATTTAAAAATTATAAATATTTTATAGGTCATTTGGAACTGTCAAAGGGTACAGAATAAAATTTTTAAAATATATGAAGAACTACAAAGAATGAATTTTAAAATTTTAAGATCATGCTCAAATTTAGAGTTTTAGGTCTATGTCTTATACTTATGTGTTCATGCTCACATACATTCATTAGGAGATTTCACAGTATAAAAATATAAGAGCAAAAAGGCATTATGACTTTTATTTTATTCAGTCTGTTTTTCTGTCCAAAATATATCAGGTCAGCATAATTTACCTCCCTCCCCCCACCTCCCCATTAAGAGTGTAGCACCATCTTGTGGAAACTGCTCGCTAGTTTCTACTGAAAGCAAGTTCATTCCTATTTTTAATGAGATTGAACAAAGACTTTAAGATAAATTTTAATAATGCAGCCGAAATGCAGTTAGAAATATATGATTTTAAATATATCCAAAACATCAATAGTTTTGCATTATAAATTTGTTATATGAATAATTTAGACAGCTGTTTGGATAATGTATTTGTTACAAATAAAGAGTAAGTCAGGTGAGCCTCCGCCACAGGACTTCAGCATCTACTGCCCAGTCACCACAACATCATCTCTGGTAGTTCTACTGCGAGTTTAGCTATTCCTCCTCCATCTTTGCTACTTCAGCATTTGCATGCTAAAGCTACAGTATGTGAATCAAGGACTAGTGTATCCTTTTGATTTTTTTTATCATAGAAGGCCCGCAGGCTATCCCAAAGCATTGAACACACCGAAAAGCTAAAAAGCACATTCAGTCAGAACTAAAAAAAGAAATTGTATAGGGACTACAAGCATCACTCAGATTTTTTCTTGGTTACCCTTCCTATACTGGGAATGTGTGAACCACTTTTTAACAGCCCAGTGCCTTTTGCATTCATGGGAAAAATGATACGGAGGCGCAGAATCCTTTTCTTTGTGCTGTTCTCATCCTTATGGAAAACTGCTTGGTTAGAGGAGGTGATAACAACATTAAAACAATTTTATCAAAATTCCCCAAGAGAGAGAAGCATCACTAAAATAAAAGTGAAGATCACACAGATGCTCCAAATTATGCAGAAACAATTATACTCCTTTCTCTGAAAAGCAAAAACTGTAGTGACTATGAGAAAAAAAATCCAAATTAAATTAATACTTTTGTTAAGCAAGCTGAAAGTTTATCAAATTTTGTAAGGTTTTGAACTTTTAAGGATGGTTCTCATAGAATATTCAGAAAGAGAGTAAGCTATTTAACCCATATATTCCATCAATCTTAAATGGGATGTGGGAATAATTTGCAGATGGTTCCTATCAAATGTAGAACTGGCAATACATTGAAAAAGTATTCTTCCAAAGCTTGCTGGCAGAACAAAGAAGAAATTTGCACAGGTTGTATGCCACAGATCTCTTGCTGGATGGAAAATTCAGAGAGTTAGGCAGTGTTTATATCAGGAGTCCCCCAAATTTGTAGCCAAAATGAAAAGAATCTTCAAGAAGGGGGAGCATATATGTAAAATAGAAGTATGTGCCAATTGGGCAGCAAGCCATGAGCACTGGTAGCTGCCCTAGGAGAGTCTACTAAAAAATGGCTGTTAAGTTGATGTGATAAGTTCCAATACAAAATGTCAGGTGAGCAGTGAACCATGAGGGCACAAGAGAAACTTCTCTGGGCACACTGGTGCCCTTAGGCTTAATATTGTGGATCCCAGCTTTATACTTACAAAGGTGGAGATGGTTGTATTTGATAAAAAAAATTATCAGAAGCCAAAACACATTGGAAGAATTACACCATCAAAGAACACAAGGAAAAACTATTGTTGAATATTTAACCTGTGGCAATTCAGTGTTTATTGGTTTCTGCACCAGCAGATGGAGATATTGTTATTTAGTAATACTTCAATGTTTGTTACTGCGAACTTTATATAAAAGCACTTTTTTGAGATGTTTAGCTTTCCACTTTTATATATGAAATTACAGAACAATGGTCATCTCATAGTACGCCTTTCAACCGATACATGACTATTTGTGTATGATCTCTGGACACCTGAGAAATATCTAAAGGCAGCACTTTTCTTATGCAGAGATGGTTATGAGTACTGAATATTTTTGTGGGGAGAGTGAGGGCTGCTGTAACTTAGTAATTAAAATGAAGTAATGAAGTAATAAGAAATGCATAGGCCCTCATGACATATGTAAATAAGGTTAGAACTCTTTGTTTTGTTTTCTCTGAGCTTTGGGGATAAACTTTGCAGGGGATGTTTTGATTTTTTTTTTTAAGTACAGGTAAGTCTACTTTAGGACCGAAAACCTCTAGAAGTTTTTTTTTTTTTATGTTTTCTGCCTCAACATTGCAATAAGCTATACTGCAGACTTTCAAAATTTATGTTCAGAGAGGCATTGGAGAACACTAAAAAGAACATTTGAGAGCCTTTTGTGATTTTAGAGCTTCAGATCTGTCCCCTCCTAACATAACATAACTTCTGCTTGCTCAGTATCAGAAGCAAAAAAAAAAAGAAAGGATCAACAAAATCCCTTTGAATTTCCTCTACCTCAAATCAAAGCAAACTTCTAAGGAAAAATATCTGAGGAACACAGATAACTAGAAGAGAGCTACATAGCTTTAGTAGTAGTACCTACATTCAAAAATTCAAATTTAAAAGTTAGAAAAAGATGCTACAGTTTATCTACAATAGGTCAACAATTAAGAAAGAAAAAGATCTTGATA
>NW_015393040.1:0-5717 GCF_001527695.2 Protobothrops mucrosquamatus
CCACTATCTCAGGGGCTGCCCCAAAGAAGAGGGAGTCAAGCTATTCCCCAAAGCGCCTGAAGAAGCAACGGATGGAAACTAATCAAGGAGAGAAGCAACCTAGAACTAAGGAGAAACTTAGTTAGAACAATTAACAGTTAGAACAATTAACCAGTGGAACAACCTGCCTCCAGAAGCTCTGAATGCTCCAGCACTGGACATTTTTAAGAAGAGACGGGACAACCATTTATCTGAAATAGTACAGGTTTTTCTGCCTGAGCAGGGGGTTGGACTAGATGACCTCCAAGGTCCCTTCCAACTTTATTATTATTATTATTATTATTATTATTATTATTATTATTATTATTATTATTATTATTATTACTATTACTATTACTATTACTATTATTATTATTATTATTACCCGTCCTCAAAGTTACAACCATTCCCACGATCATGTGGTCGTACTTTGGGTGCTTGGCAACCAGCTCACATTTTTGGCAGTCGGCAGCATCCTGCGGTCAAGTGCCATAAATTCCATTTGCGTCTTTCCTAGTTTTATTTATTGATTGTGAAATTTATTAGCCCCCCATCTCGTCTCCGACGCCTCTGGGTGGCTTCCGACAAGCAAAGTCAGTGGGGCAAGCCGGATTCACTTAAAGACCACAGGGGTCCCTTTAATGACTGCGGTAGAAAGAATCCTAAAATTGGACCCAGTTCCCTGATGACTCGCTTCATAAATGCATTGCTTAGCAACAGAAATCCCCATGGCGGTTGTAAACCGAGGACTGCCTGCGTATCTTTGCGAAACCTTACCTTCGTTTTTTGTCACTCTGTCGAGCAAAGTTTGAAGTTGGGCCTTGATTTCCAGGAAAGTCCTCATTTCGATTCCCCTTACCGAAGATGGCTGCTTCTTCTTGAGGTCCACCATGGACATATTGAGGAAAGGATGCATCTCCAACACTTCCTGGGGGGAAGCGTAGAGTTGCAACTTCTCCACCAACCTCTGGCTGGATTTAATTCTCTCGACCACTCCCTCCGTCTCCTGCAGCTTCTTATTCACCTCTTGCACTTGGTGGCTATGATGGGCTTCTACTTTGGCTAAGAACCCTTTGCCCTTTTCTCCCAGCCACTGGATCATCTGCTCTATCTTCTGCTGGATCAGCTCCGTCATCTCGTTCCTCAACTGTTCCATGTCCATCAACAGTTTCTTAAGGCTGCTGTTGGTCTCGTCGTAAGTGTTCTTCTTCTCCTTCAGCTCCGTGTTCATGTTTTGCAATTCTTGCTTGCATTGTATTTCCTGGCTGATGTCACAATGTTGCTTGCTGTCCGGTAGGGTGGAAATGGCACACATAGGTTGAGAACATTGCTTGCAGTAGAGACTGGGGATCAAGAAAGGCAAAGCGTATGATTTTTGACTGGAGCTGCTGTCCATCCCCGGTCACTTCATTTGCACGGGGATCTCAAAACTGGGTCTTTAGCACCCAGTCAAGTCACGTTAGAAACCTGAGCACCTTCAAGCAATGTCACAATCCCATTAAAGAGGACAAAACCATTTACCTGTTGAGTAATATTTGAAACTACTAGATTAAAACTATGGAGGAAATACACTATTTACACCATGGAAGATTGGGAGAAATGTCTTCCTAAGACAGAGATAGGCAACCTTGGCTCTTTTATGACTCGTGGACTTCAACTCCCAGAATTCCTGAGCCAGCCATGCTGAGGAGAAATGGAGAGGTTTCCATGCTGAGCCATGCTGGCTCAGGAATTCTGGGAGTTGAAGTCCATGAGTCATAAAAGAGCCAAGATTGCCTACCCCTGTCCTAGGAGGAGCAGATGGAGAATAGAAGTGGGATTCACGGCTCTATCTAAGCAGAGATTGGCCTAGTTCAGGGGTAGGCAACTTTGGCTGGCTCAGGAATTCTGGGAGTTGAAGTCCACAAGTCATAAAAGAGCCAAGGTTGCCTACCCCTGGCCTAGTTCAATCCAACAAGGCTTGAACAATTGTCCCTAAAGAAATATCCAGATTCATGATTGTCCAAGCTAAGCTGCTTCCCTCATGAGAAATTGGAGACTCCTCTGCAAGAATGAGAACTCATTGGGTTATGTATGTGTACAATTTGAGAGCAGGCAACTAAATTTCATTTTTAATGTGTGCCATTGTGCCCACAGTAAAAAAAAAGACAATAAAGGCTGTCTATCTATTTCCTGAAAGTTTACTTTGGAGGCTATTCACTCATTGCCTTACGCCACAGAATGTTGTATGAACTGGGACTTCTTCTCCAAATCGTGCGGAGTGTCCTGGAAACCCAACTGGGACTTATTTCATTAGAGCTGGGGCCACTTCTCTTCTTCCCATCGTTTTGTTCTATCTTAGCTAGTTAGCTCAAAGCTTCTCTACGCCTCGCTCCAGATTTCTGTTGGAGCCACAAAGCTCACTGCTTCTTGCTCCAGATTCTAAAACCATCAGCTTTTGGGCAGACAGGAAGGCCAGCCAGTGGGCAACAGGGTGGTGGCTTAAAAGAGGTTCTCCACTTTGAGAATGAAGCATAGATGGACAACCTACCTTAATATTTGGCTGCTATGTCCCTCCTTGGAACAAAACATGTTGTTGGGCATTCTGATGGTTGAAAGGAAGTCCTTGCAAGATTCTGCCTGGAAGTCCTTCAGCGGCCTGGCTTTGTGATTGTCTTTCTTCGTATATCTCTGGTGGAATTGAAAGCACGAGAGGCAAAGGAACTCTTTGCATCTGAAACACCAAAACTTTGCCTCTTTCCTACATTTGTTACAAACCGACTCTTTGCTCCCAGTGACCTTCTGGTAGAGATCAAAATTGACTTGGAGGTTGGCAAAGAACACGTTATCCTGCTTTTCAGGGGTCTCTGCAAGGTGGACGTACGGAGTTCCACAGATGACACAGAGATCGGGCGGCTTTTTTTCAAGGCACGGGGAGCAGAGATTGTGAAAGCAGAGCAGGAGTTTGGGGTGTGGGACCTCTGAGTGGCATTTGTCACATAGGAGGAACTGTAACTCCTTATTCATCTCCTGTGGAAGGAAAAGATGTGAAAGGAATGTCTAGATTAACCCAACTCAGTTTAATGAATGCAACTGAAATGGAATAATATACAAGCAGGAAATGAAACGCTGCTAGCTGGAACGTGTAGGAAGTTGGGCGTGGTGGAGTACTTGTCCATTTTTCAGCCCCCTCCCATCAGACAATTTTTTTCCTCCATTCTTTCCGAGGAGGAGAAAGTCAACTGTAAACCAAAAAGCACACAAGGGACCTAACAACACAACTGGAATTAGCTTCCTTGTTTGGTTTCCTTCCAACGCTGTGGATTTGGCTTCACCTTTCGGTAGAAATTCTATGCCCAATCTTGGCCAATCTCAGCAGCTTCCAGATTGGTTGATTTCAAATCCCAGAATTCCCCAGCAAGCATGGCTCCAGCTGAGAATTCTGGGAGTTGAAATCTGGAGGATAGCCAGAAGTCCTGGAGAGTAAATCTTCAACCCATCTGTCCAGTGTTTCTTAACCTCAGCCGGGTGGACTTCAACTCCCAGAATTCCCCCAGATGACTGGCTAGGCCGCTAAGGGGTTCCTGGGAGTTGAAGTCCACTCCTCTTCAGAAGCCTGAGGTTGAGCTCAATGGTCCAGTATCAACTGCTTTCTCTAGCTCTCAATAATTGTAAAGGAACCCGTGGGCGACCTTGGGGGACGAAGGGAAGGGAAGCTACAATCAAAGAAGAGAGGCAGGAACCCTCCGTGGCTCTTTGGTCAGAGGAATAAAATTAGGAAGGAACCTCTTGAATAAATCAACCTGCTTAAAGCAGGAAGCCTGTACCTTCAGACCTGCAAGATTCTGTTCATGTAGCCTTAAAATAAAGTAGAATTAGTGTCAACCCTGCAAACGAATTTGGCTGAAGCCATTTCCACCTCGTTTTCGGGTGCCAGAGTTCAGAGGGGAAATGAGTATTTTTTTAGTTTTTTAGAACACAATAAAGTGTTCTGTGGGAACCAAGGTCATTGCTGACGCTTTTGCTAGGAAGCCCGCCAAAGTAATTAATTGGGGAATGTGATTTATGACATATTAGTGGGGTGGGAAATTAACTTTGTAACATTGTATTAACCTTTGGGGGGCAACTTCAGTCTTGGTTTCACTTTTGAAAGTGCCGGTACTTTGTAGCCAATAAATGTGTTCTTTAAGGAAATCTCCTGCCTTGGAGTTCTGTTTTTACTGGTTTCGTCTATCGGAACCATGACAATTAGTTCATGTCTTCCTACAGGTAGTCCTTGACTTACAATACTTCATTTAGTGACCGTTTCAAAGTTACCACAGCACAGAAAAAAAGTGACTTATGACCGTTTTTTCACACTAACGACCGTTGCAGCATCCCTAGGATCACTTGATCAAAATTCAGATGCTCGGCAACTGAGTTGTACTTATGACGTTTGCAGTGTCCCGGGATCATGTGATTCCCCTTAACGGCCGTGTTACTAATTTAACAAGAACTGGGGCGATCCACTTAAGAACTGGGGCAAGAAAAGGTCGTAGAACGGGGCAAAATCCACTTAGCAAGCGTTTCCCTTAGCAACATACAATTTTGGGCTCTGTTGTGGTCGTAAGCCGAGGACCCCCTGTATTTCCTGTCTGGTTTGGCTGCCACCCCTTCATTAAAGAAGCGAAGTGAAGTCTGGCTTTCCAACTGTGGCTGACCCTCACTCCTCCGGGCCCCGGCCATGCTGGCTGGGCTTCATGGGACATGTAGTCCTGCCGGATCTGGAAGACACGGATTCCTCCTGAAACGCTCCGGGTGAGGCATACCCGGAAAAGCGCAGAACCGTGAAGGAAGAAAATAAAGGTGTGGTGGAAAAGAAGGAAGGAGGGAAACTGGGTGGGGAGAGGCTGAATATGGGGGGGGGGTTACGGATCTTTACAAGCCCTTCTCCACGGGGCAGCCCCCTGCCTCCCAAAGCCAGCGCCTTGCCTCTCGCTCCGCAGGTCCCACTTTTAAGACTCTTAGGTGGGACCAAGTATTTTTTTTTGGGGGGGGGGCTTCTTCCTCTCCCCCCCCTCCCCAAACCGGAGGGCAGTGTTCTGCATTCTGGCCCAAGTAAGTCTCTGCTCTCTCTCTCTCTGCTCCGGAGTTGCCCGCCCTCCGCGTTACTTCGGAACAAACCGCGGAAACCTTCCCCGAAGCTTACCGTCAAATGGGAGGCGGACGGCTCCGGCGCCGAGGCGGCTTCTTCGGCCATCGCAGCTCGTTAGCAACGCGGGCAGCCGCCCCAACTCCGTCTCGTGGGGAGGAGGAAGCCTTCGTTCCCCGCGATCTGCGAAACCCAACTTTCGGTTTCCCCGCAACTCTAAGCCGCCCTGACTCGCGAGAGGCGGAAGCCTGTTGCGCGCTCCCACCCCTCCCCTCCCCCCGTCAGGAGGATTCAGACGTTTCTCGGGTGGGGGGCGCTTCCTTGCAAGGGCGTGGGGGTGGTGGTGGTACTCCAGGGGCGGGCAGGTCATCCTAGCTAGTTTGGAGAGAGAGAGAGAGAAAGAGAGAGAGAGATCTGGAAACGAGGGAGGAGGGAGGAAGAGAGGGAAAGAGAGGAAAGAAAGAGAGGAAGGATGGAAAGAGAGAGAGAAAGAGAGAGAGAGATCTGGAAACGAGGGAGGAGGGAGGAAGAGAGGGAAAGAGAGGAAAGAAAGAGAGGAAGGATGGAAAGAAAGAGAGAGAGAGATCTG
>NW_015393040.1:7880-9741 GCF_001527695.2 Protobothrops mucrosquamatus
GCGGGGTGGGGGACAGTGGGCGGGTAGCTTCCCCCCCCCCCCCCTTTCTCTATCCAGCGGCTGCAGCTTCCAGCAGGGGAAGGACACCCCCCTTCCCCCCCCAAAAAAAACCCCGCGCTGATCCTTCCTGCCGCCGATTTCAGGGGTGCACTCGCTGCCTTGCGATCTGGGGTGCGTTTCCTTCTCCCGGGGGTCTTGGAGGGAGGAGGGAGGGAGGGAAGGGGGGTCTCGTTCTCACGTTACGGGGTTGCAACCCGCGGACGAGTTTGCAGGGCCTTCTGCCCTCCCCCCCCCCGGTCAAGGAACGGGGAAGCGGCTCGTTGACCTCGTTCAGACGTGCTGAAGCGACCGGGTTGGGTTTGGGGGCGACCCGAGAAAGGAGGAGGCTTCGTATTCAGTCCCGGGTTTATTAGAGTCCCCGGGTGGTGGGACTCGGGGACTCAAAAGGTTGCGTTGGTGCTTTGGGGGGGAGCAGTGGTGTAACCCCAGTTGTTTTGCTTGTTTGCTTCTTGGCACCCCTCCTTGTGTGATCCAGCTGCCCCTTGCACTAAGCCCCCAACTTATACTTAAAGCATACTCTGCTCAGGGACACTTAGCTCCCCTCTCCCCCAACCCTTTGGAGAGTTCCCTAAATGAATTAGACTGTGGAGGGACAGGAGGCCACCAGGAAATCCTAGGGTGGTAAACCAAATTGGGCAGGGAAAAAAACCCAACATTCTTGGGGGAAAAAAAGTCTGGGGCGATTCCTTGCCAAGCAAACTGCACAGACTCCCCGAGAGATTTTTGGTTTCACATTAAACTATTTTACTTTGTCCCACAGTGGCGGAAGCTCCGGGCTCCCTCTGTCGGGAGCGAGACGTTTGATCTGAATTTCTTCTGGATCCAGGAAACCTTCCCGACTGGGTGCCTTCAGGTAGTCCGTGACTTACGGCCACAATTGAAGCCAACGTTTCTGTCGCTAAGCGAGGCAGTCGTGAGGTGAGTTTTGCCCCATTTCACCACCTTTCTTGCCACAGTTGTTAAGTGAACCTCCGCTGGGAGGAGGCTGCGCGGCATCCGAAGCAGAACATCCAGATTCAGTCACGGTTTTGTTCCATATAGCGTCAGCCTTGTGAGCTGTCAATCTTCCTCTTTCTGCTATGTATTCAAAATGGACTGGGATTAATATATATGCATGGGTGTAGGTATATGTATGGATGTGTGTGTGTGTGTGTGTGTGTGTGTGTGTGTGTTGTCTGGAGCACCCGGTCTACCAAGTATAGGATAAATCAGTCTGTTCTGCGTTTCACTCCAATCTAGGAGCATGTTTTACAACTGCCTAACATGCAAGCTGCCCAGGTTCGAATCCCAGAGGGGTATGACTAGCTGATGAGAGCTAAAGAGCTTGAAATAGTTGTACTAGTCTCCCACTAACTCTTTGTCAGCCACAAAACTTTGAATATATATATGTGTGTGTGTGTGTGTGTGTGTGTGTGTATTTGTAAAAAAAGACATACTGATCTCCGGGACAGAAAATGTTATTGTGTACTAAGCTTTCGTTAGACACTGCTAACATTATCAAAGTATAAGCTGACATTGGAAAAACATTGCTTTTTATAGCCCTTTAAATGTTGGTAATTTGGTCATCGAGCACGTAATAGGTCCGTCAATTCACTGCCCGCATGTGATTGGCTGTTATCAACCGCGATTCAGCTGCGTTAGCCGATGTCTGCCTGACTCCCGTTGCTTTGCTTCCTGCCGCCCGTTATAGGCTGAATATGCTTATCATGTAACGTCAGGCTGTCCGATGTTGCCATATGGTTACTCCTCCTCCTATCACGGTCCAATGTGTTGTTGACACCTCGTGCGGTTATACTGGTTG
>NW_015393040.1:10106-15890 GCF_001527695.2 Protobothrops mucrosquamatus
TATATATTTATATATTTATATATATATATATATATATATATATATATATATATATATATATATATATATATATATATATATATATATATATATATATATATATATATATATATATATATATATATATATATATATATATATATATATATATATATATATATATATATATATATATATATATATATATATATATATATATATCATATATATATATCATATATATATATCCTTAATAGTATTAAAAACACGAATCCCGGGTATATACATAATGTGAAGTAGAATAAGGTGATCACCAGGATAAAATCATAAACATAAATGTTTAATCTAATTTTATCCTGGTGATCACCTTATTCTACTTCACATTATATCATATATATGTCTATAGCAGTGATGGGGAACCTTTTAGAGACCGAGTGCCCCAAACCCATCTCGCCCCTGCCCCATCCATACATCTCCTGCCCGCAGGGCCACCCACCACCTCCACAGCCCGCCACAGCAGATCGCCCAGGCGACCCAGCAGTGTCATGGCGGCCAGGCCCTCTGTCTGCGCCCCGCAGCAGCATCTGTACGCAATGGGGCACGAGGGTGGAGTCTTGTCCCCGCTGCCCGGCTGCCATGTCCCGGCTGTGCTACTCTGCACAGGCTGCACCCGGGGCTACTCTCCTCCGGGGGGGGGGCTGATGGTGAGGAGGGGGCCGCGGAAGTGGTGGGGGTGGGGCGATGGTATGTGTGCCCACAGAGAAGGCTCTGAGTGCCACCTCTGGCACCTGTGCCATAGATTCGCCACCACTGGTATATAGCATGTGTGGATGTGTTATGTATGGGTGTGGGTAGATATATACTGTCTTTTGAGAGCAGGCAACAAGAATTTCATTTTTAATGTGGGCTAGTGTGCTCATAGTAAAAAATGACAATAAAGGTTATCTTATCTATGCGGTCCTTAAGTGAGTCTGACTTGCCCCACTGACTTTGCTTGTCAGAAGGTCACAAAAGGGGATCACATGACCCTGGGACACTGCCACGGTCATAAATATGAGTCGGTTGCCAAGTGTCTGAATTCTGATGGGGACGCTGCCACGGTCGTAAGTGTGAAAAATGATCAAAAGTCACTTTTTTTCAGATCCGTTGTAACTTTGTATGGTCACTAAATGCACTTTTGTAACTTGAGGACCACCTGTACTCAAAAAGCAACTGTTACAGTTAATGACGTAATGTTTGCTTGCTTTGCCTCTGCTTTTAACAGCTTCCTATTCCACACACATTTCTTTAAATGTGTGTGTGTATGTGTGCACATCTGGAGCATATCTTTTCCAGATAATGGGAAAATAACTTTTAGGGGAGAAAAAAATCAATTCTCTTTCTTTGGGAAGCAGCCTGACTCACCCCGCTTCTAGGAAAAGATGGGGTTAATCCTCCCTTTTCCCAATTAGGCGCCCTCCAGGTATATTAAATTAAAACTCCCAGCATTCCTCTGGGGGCAGAAGCTGCCTAATGCATTTGGGAGGCCTCAAAGTGCCAAGGAAAGCTGTTTTATCAGCCTGGTTTGAACGTGGAGTGTGTGAACCTAACTTAAAAAAAATAAATAAATACTATAGCACCCTGTTTCTCGATCTTGGAAGAGGGGTGGACTTCGACTCCCAGAATCCCCCAGCCGCGATGCTGGCTGAGGAAGTTTGGGAGTTGAAGTCCACCAACTAAAGCAGCGTTTCTCAATCTTGGCGGCCGGAAGAAGGGTGGACTTCGACTCCCAGAACTCCGGAGCCAGGGGAATTTTGGGAGTTGAAGTCCAGTTATCGTCCGGATGGTCATTCCTCTTAGCTCCGTGGGCTTCATCTTGTCTTCTCTCCTTTTTCTCCAAGGATGGAGGGAGACTTCCAGTTCCTCTTGTGCGCGCGGTGCCAGAGAGAAGCCAGGAACCCCAGACTCTTAGCCTGCCTGCACACCCTCTGCAGCGAATGCCTTGAGGAGAACAAGCCCGCTGGGCAGTGTCCGGTCTGCGCCATCCCCATCCAGACCTCGGAGAGATTTCCGCCTCAGGACAACCTGCTTTTCATCAACCTCCAGGCCAAGCTCAACACCTACCAGAAGATCGTCAGGAATCAGGAGCTGCTTTGCAATCTCTGCAAGGGAGGAGCGGAGTTCTGGTGTGTCGAGTGCGAGGAGTTCCTTTGCCTGAAGTGTTACGAAGCCCACCAGTGGTACATGAAGCAGAAAAGCCACGAGACCCAGCAGCTGGCCGACCTGAGGAAGGAGACGGCCCAGAGTTTTCTAGAAGGGGCAAGGAAGTCTTGCAACCTATTTTGTGCCGAGCCCAGCCACAACAATCAGATCATAAGGTGAGGGTCTTCCTTGGCAGCCGAGAGAGGAAAATCAGGAAGTCCAGGCGGTTCAAACGAATATATAAAGGTTTATTGGGAGCTGGTGATCTCAGCGAGAATCTCAACTACTAGCCGTCAAGGGAAATTAGCGGGAATTAAGAATAGAAGGAATTCAAGGTGGGCGGGATTTAGGTTTCTTGTGAGCACGAAGGGATTCGAGACCGGTGATGCCCTTGACCCCTCCCTCCCTCCCTGGGGCTCAGTCTGCTCATCTCCTACACCAGCGGTTCTCAACCTATGGGTTGCGACCCCATTTGGGGTCGATCGACCATTTCACGGGGGTCGCCAAGCAAGGCTGTCCACCATTTTTTCCCCCTTTTCTGGCGGGTGCCTTACCTCCCTTGGGCTGGGCCAGCTGGTGGTCGGCCTGCTCCGTCTCTGCCGCTTGCCAGCTACGCCTCGGCTGGCGCAGGGGGCGGAACCACGCATGCACGACGCTCCCGGGCAGGGAAAGTCCTCGACTTACGACCGGTTGGGGAGTCCTCGACTTACGACCGGCTTAGTCCTCGACTTACGACCGGCTTAGTCCTCGACTTACGACCGGTTGGGGGTCACGGCATTAAAAAGGTTGAGAGCCACTGTCCTACACCGTCCTAACTTCAAACGGTTGTAAGTTGAGATCTCTTGTGAGCGCGAAGGGATTTGAGACAGATGATGTGCTTGACCCCTCCCTCCCTCGGGCTCAGTCTGCTCATCTCCTACACCAGTGGTGGCGAACCTATGGCACGGGTGCCAGAGGCGGCACTCAGAGCCCTCTCTGTGGACACGTGCGCCGTCGCCCCAGTCCTAGGCCTTCAGCTGGGTTTTATAAAACCTTTTCGCTTTAGGCCTCTGCTGCCGTGTAAAAAAAAAAAAAAAGGTCCAATCAATCAGTCAATTTCAACTTCTCGCGGGAAAAAAAAGATTGGAATTGATTGATTGAACTTTTTAATCCCACCCAGTCTGCCATTACCACCGCAGCCATGCCCACCCAATTGGCCACGTCCACCCAATTGGCAACACTCAGCCAATGGGCCACACTCACCTGGCACTCAACGATGCATAAGTGGGTTTTGGGTTGCAGTTTGGGCACTCAGTCTCTAAAAGGTTCGCCATCACTGTCCTACACCATCCCAACCTGAAACGGTTGTAACTTGATATCTACTCATTTTACTTGAAAACAAATTGGCAATGCCATCTTTTTGATTCAGGAAAAGACAGAAGGGATTCAGGTGTCTTTTTTTAAAAAAACAACAACAACAACTGGTCTTCTTGTGCCTAACAGCATCTACTGTCGTGGCTGCCGCAAACCCATGTGTTGCTCTTGTGCCCTGCTCGATGGAGAACATTACAACGCCAAGCTTTACAGTGACATCCGGGTGGAAATTGAGAGCCGGAAGGAGGAACTGAGCAGGGTCAAGGTGGAGCTGGTGGAGAAGAAGAGGAGTTACGAGAGCACCTACCACAACGTCCAGGAGCGACTGCAGAAGCTGGAGAAAGTACGGAACGAGACCCGAGAGCTGATCCAGAAGAAGGTGAAGGACATGGTCCAGTGGATCCAGCACAAGGGGGAGGAACTTGTGGAGAAAGTGGACCGACGACTGTGTCTGGAGCAAGAAGAAACCAAGAAGAAGCTGGAGTCTACGGAGCAGTTCCTCAAGCGAATGGAGGCCGGCGAGCAGCTGGTGGAGAAGATGGACCTCTTTGCCTCGGACCAAGAGGTGATGGACATGCAGCCCTTCATCAAAGACTCCCTGGAGAGGCTCAAGAAAGAGAAGCTGCCCGCTTCGAGCTTTCGGATCCAAGTGGAGAACTTTGATGAGGTCAAAGGGGAACTCCAAGATCTGCTTAGGAGAGTCAAAGGAGAAGGTGAGAAGCTTTTGAAAAGCCAGTTCTTGTGGTTGTCCTTTTTCTGGGGGTTGGGGCAATGGTGTCTTAAACAAGACTGGAAGATCTTGAAGGAACATCTGTGGAGACATCTCTGGGACAATCATGAAGGAACCTACAGCCATATCGATACCGATGGTATTTTTGATGGGGAACCCAACTGAGCCCAAATCTGTAAAGGAGGGATATCTAAGCTTGGCACCTTGAAGACCTGTGGACTTCAACTCCCAGAATTCCCCAGCCAGCTAATTCTGAGAGTTGAAGTCCATGAGAAAAGCAGGATGAGTAACACGATGATTGGAGAAGTTGTAGTACCAACACTTTTGGGCGCTACAGACCGTGGAACGTTGTTTAGGAATTGGTGCTGAGCAGCTGGTCTGTCTCTCGGTTGAATAATCGAGGTAGAACCCTAGGCAGATGCCTTCAGCCCAAGATTTGATCACCTTAATCTAGTCTTAATTCTCTGTTCTGCTTCTAGATGCCTTTGGGTGTACAGTTTCCACGCCCGGATCTTGCTGTTCGCTGGTCAATTCGGTAAGTTTGAGTTGGGTGGATATGGAAGTGGACACTGCAGTCGAAGATGGTGAGGGCCACTGATGCTGGGTCTGGGTCTGGATCACAGGACCCTATTTTCATCACCTATCTTGTGGGCAGAAGGTTGATCAGTAACAAGTCGTCCTCTTCTTAAGACCACAACTGAGCTCAGAATTTATGGTGCTGAGAAATCTCTTAAGTGAGTTTTGCCCCGTTTTCCGACTTAAGTGAAGGGAATCACTGCAGTTGTTAAATTGGTAACACGGTTGTTGAGTGAATCTGGCTTCCTCATTGACTTTGCTTAGCGACTGGCCCAAACGATGACACTGTTAAGCTCAGTTACAGTCATAAGTCGAGGACTTCCTGTATAATAGCATGTCTCAAATATCTTTATCAGGAATATCACGTAGACCGGCTTCCTTCTCCCCACCTCTGTTTGCATTAAAACTTGTTTTAATCTCTGCTTCTTCTTTTTGTTGTTGTTGCTGTTGTTGCCTGCAGGATAGTCTGCACAATGAGAAAACTCCACCCAGATCCCAAGGGGTGAAAACACAAAGGCCCACATACACCGTCAGCGTTGCCAAAACACCACAAGGTTTTGTAAGTGTTGGTTATCTGCAATAGCTTTTTGTTGTTTCACCTGTTCAGATTTCTCTGCTGGTCAGTTTCAGCTTATTTGGGGGGGGGGGCGGCTTCCAATTTATCATCACGGGGAAAAAATCTGTAAATTTTCACTGAATTTTCCTTGAAGCAGGGGTAGAAATATTTCTACTCTGAAATGAGTTCTTCTTGGCTTTGCTTCTAACGTGCATTTGACCCCAAAAAGTTACTTGCTCATTTTTTCCCCCCCTCTGAAAACACCAAGCAGGTCTGACTGAAATAATGTTAGCTTATCCACTGCTTTATTTTATTACTTTTTTTTTTTAACATCCCATAGTGTAAGCAGTGAAACCTATTCTGATAGGAAAGGAAATTCCTGTTTGAGGCAAAGACCAGACAATTAGGA
>NW_015393041.1:0-15889 GCF_001527695.2 Protobothrops mucrosquamatus
GCGGATGCCCTCCAGACCTAAGGATCCTGTCTCTGAAGACGTCCTAGAACTCCAATTTTCCACAGTTTTTCCAATTTCTTCCCTACAAAAGACAATACTGGCTCAGGTATCTGTCCTGTGCCTTCCTCAGGGAAGTCGGATGCAAAGAAATAATTCTGCTTCTCTGTAAATTCCATATCCTCGTTAAGTAAAGTTCGGACTCCTTTGCCCTCGATGGGCTCATTGTTGTTCTGCTTTGGATATAATTTTAAAGTTTCTTATTGTCACCCCATGTGCCTCCCTTTGACCATAAATAATAATAACAATAGTAAGAAAGACCAAAGAAACTGGACAGTGGACATGGCAGGGCAGGACAGAAGAGAAAGAACTGGAGGAAATCCCAAAATGCAAAAACCTGCAAAAGAAGTAGAACGACTGTGGCAAAAGAAAGCAAGGATGGTGCCGGTAGAGATCGGCCATCTTGGGTGCAATCCCAAAACATCTGGAGCACCACTTTAAATCGTCCACGTTGACTAAGTCAGTCGCAACAGGCAGCTTCCCTTGGAACGGCTGACATCCTGCCACGATGCTGTAAAGACCATGGAACCCCCAAGGTCCTTGGGAAGGGCTGGAGCGGTGGAGAAAAATGCTAAATCCTTTGTAAACATCTGTCTGGCTGTGCAAGGAGCCCTAATGACTCCTCCTCTTCCTCCTCTTCCTCCTCCCCTTTTTTGCCTTGCTTTACACTTTTTAAACAGAATTTGTCTCCTTCCCTAATCTCCTGAGTAGAAAAACTTTCCCATCTTCTCATTCCCTCCCTGAATGCTGCAGTTTTCTGGGAATTACTACAACACCACATATTTCTCCCCTGGGAAACGCAGGCTGTGGAGTGGAATAGCACCCATTGTTGTGGTTTTAAACCACAGCCGGTGAGATCGCCCGATTGGGCCCATCTGTGTCGGGCTGGTCCTGTCATCCACTCTGGCTGGGTCGTCTGGGGGGCTCCCTCCCTCCCTCCTTCCCTCCTGGGGAGTTGCTGCTGCCAGGCTGGGTCGGCTGCTTCCTTTCTTGGGCCTGATAATTCTCCATCCTGTCCCATCAGCTGAAGAAGCGACACTCCTTGCTCTGAAGGGGGGATTTTAAAGAAGAAAGAAAAAAACTTAGGACTTGCACTTACTGAGTATTTGTGAGGCAGGAAATCAAGCGCATCCTAAGCACTGCCAGTTGGAAGAGTTGGCTGCGACCTGTTCATTAGCACATTTGCTTATATTTCTTCTTCTTCTTCTTCTTCTTCTTCTTCTTCTTCTTCTTCTTCTTCTTCTTCTTCTTCTTCTTCTTCTTCTTCTTCTTCTTCTTCTTCTTCTTCTTCTTCTTCTTCTTCTTCNCTCCTCCTCCTCCTCCTTCTCCTTCTTCTTCTTCTTCTTCTTCTTCTTCTTCTTCTTCTTCTTCTTCTTCTTCTTCTTCTTCTTCTTCTTCTTCTTCTTCTTTTCTTTGGCCTGTCCAGTTAATTGAATATAAACGTGTAATTTAGAAGGAAAACATTAGAGAATCCTCCTCAATCTCTCCCACCAAAGAGCAGGGCAAACCCCCCTTAACCCTCCCTGGGCCCTCAGTGGGTTCGTTCTCTGCCACCGGCTTCCTTACGCTCCTTACGCTCCGGCTACCGTCTCTGCTCCCTGACCAGCAGGAGTCACCCACGACGGGCAGGGAGCCATTTTCAGAATGGGGACTTCACTTCATTCCCTTTCCTTCCCTGAAAAACCTGAGCACCCGTTTCCCGGTCGCTGGGTCACACTCAGAACACCCAGTTATTCTCCTCTCTCCCTTCTCTCTGCACCAGTGTTTGATGTAGTGACAATTGAAAATGCAGCGCTTACAAGATCAACCTCTTCCATATTATTTCTCCTTGCTTAGGAGAAACGCCTGGGATCTTCCCCTCTTCCGCTGCCTTTCTGATCTCCCAGGAAAGCCTCTGCCAGCCTCGTCAGGCTCTGGCAAAGGACATTTACTCAGTTGACAGGCCTGGAGGGGTAAAATCCAAGAAGGGTATAAGCCGGCGTGAAATATAAGCTTATGTGCGATGCTTACTCAGCTGGAATTCATTTCCTCTGTGGAAATTTTGAAACGACTAAACATTTTCCCCCGGCTGCCACCTTCCCCCAACTCCTGAAATAAAATAACTCTAAATTTTTGTTTTCCTTGGAACTCTTTGCTCCCTGCCTCATGTATCTAGTGTTAGGGCTTAATTCTGCTACTCCTGCTATTCACAGAGAGGAATGAGACGTAAGAACAGATGAGGGAGGAACATGTTCCACAGAGCCATAACAAGCACCAGCGAGCGGCACGCAGGACCTGTGTGAAGCCGGGAGACCCTGGAGCTTCGTTCTGGAACCCAGGCTCTTCGCTTCACGCGGGGGGGGGGACGTGGCCGGCATCTGGGAGTGCACCAGTGGGGCCTCTGCCTGTTTCAGTGCTCAGCTGTCATAGAAGGGCTGCCTGAGCTTTTGGCATTTAGCCCCCCCCCCCACACACACACACTTGATGCATAAATTGTCCAACAGAGTTGGGGTGTTTTTTTCAGTTTTTGATTGGAGCCGGCCTTTCTGTAATCTGATCCCCTTCATTCAAGCTCTGCTCTTTGGAATTAGAGAAACTGGGTCTCCTCCTCCTTCTACATGACCCCATTCCAAGTAGTTCAAGAATGCTCTCCTTTCTATTAATACAGTAATCCTGTGTTATTGATATAAATTTAATGAATACATAATCTGCAGATGAAACACGTATCACCATCTTGAATCTCTCTCTCTCTCTCTCTCTCTCTCTCTCTCTGTATGTATATATGTATGTATATATATATATACAGAGAGAGAGAGAGAGAGAGAGTTATATATAGATATATATAACAAAATGAAATTCAACGGTGAAAAAAATAAGGTTCTACATTTAGGCAAGAAAAGCCAAATGCACAGGTATAATATAGGTGCTACCTTGCTCCCAGGGATCTCGGAGTCCTAGTGGACAATCACTTCAATGTGAGCCAGCCGTGTGCTGCAGCTGCCAAAAAAAGCCAACGCAATCCTAACAGAGGGATAGAATCAGGATCATATGAAGCGTTAATACCACTTTACAATGCCTTGGTAAGGCCACACTTATTATTATGTATATCTTTATTTATATAGTACATATAAAAAAATTAGTGTTCCCTGGCTGTGTTTTCTGTCAACATCCACCTTCATCTCCTTCCTATGTGTCTCTTGCTACACATAGTTTTTTTGTTGAGAAACACTGGGCCAAAATAATTCTGATATTCTGATATTTCATTTCTCTTTCCAGAATACGAAACAGAAAACCCCACACAAAGGGTCATTAAAGTGTAATGAAAAGGAGAAAAAAAGTACATAGGAGACTTCATATAAAGAGCAAAAAGAATCTCTTCTTCTTCTTGTGCCATATCCGTTATGTTGGTGATCCTGTTGGTGATCCTGTTTTTATCAGCAGCTTTCATAAATACTTCTTCATTCTAGGCTGCTGCCTTCAACCCCGGGAGCGACCCAGCTCTGAACGGCCGGTAAGTGGCCATCAATCTCAGGGTCTCCACCCGTTTGTCTTGGCCGTCCGTCAGCACCAGCCCTGCCCTGTCAAGCCGGGAGAGGGAATTATGGCGACCAGGCCATAAAACCAGATAGCCGGTTCTGCAAGGTTCCTTGGAGGTAAGAAAAAGCATTTCAACCACCAGCAACTTCCTCCTTTCTCTGGCCTGGAGCTGTGAACTCACAACTCAAGGGCAATAGGTGACACTCCTGTCAGGCTGAAGTTGAAATCCTGCTCTTTGGCTCTGTTCCTCCCAGTTTCCTTGAAATCGCCCTTTCTTAAATCTTAAATCTTCTGAAAATCTTGCAAAGAAAATTGCAGGAACCGGTCCAGGTACTCATCAGGTGTCAACACTGACTGAAAGGCATACAAACGCACACAAACCCAGAAAAAAAAGAGACAAAGTTATTTTAGAAAGAATAATTTGCAACAGAGCTATTAGCAAACTTTGATACCACAAACCAAATTTATGAATTCTAAACCTTCCGTTTCAATTTTATCCCACACCTAGCTATGTTCAGGCTCACCCATTTTAGGAAGGGGCTCCGGTCTCTCTGTGGCCGTCCTTTCCGATTTGGGGCTGACAATTTCCACGAAGGGACTCCCGGCCGCATCCGGCCTGGGTGCTTTGGGCCTCCCCTCCCAAGGGGACCCTCACAGCGTCCGCAGGCAGAGCTGGCTGGGAAAGGGCCCTCCAGCCACTCCAGCGGGACAGCTGCCCAGCATTCGCCACCTTTTGAACTCTGCCTGAGTTTGTGCCTTTGCCCTTTGGCAGTTTATGACCCACAACTTGGCCAGGAGTTGTGAGTAATTAGCAAAGACAACCTGCCTTCAGCCTTCCCTTTCCTGGCCTGTTCTCATGAGAAGCTGGTTGGCTGAACCAATTCCAAAATGGCCTTTTTGAACCATATTCAAAATATAATAAATACATTTATTGAATATAATAAATGCTCAGTATAAGAAGTCAGATAATGAATGTGGCTCCTTTACAAAACATCACTGTAAGAAAACTCTATACCTTATTGATGCATGGCGAATATAATGGGTTTTGCATATGATGGGGGGGGCTGCTCCGAGCTAAACAAAATGGCAGCATAACGAAGAGAAACACTTCAAAATGAAGCTTCCTGGCAGATTCATAAGACTCTGATGAAGAGTAATGGGCACATCAGGGAGCATTAGCTTTAAAACATAAGCTGATGAACAATAACAGCATCTGAGTGAGGAAAAATGCGTCAACATCATGCTGGCAAAAGCCCAACAGCTGTAAACGCATAGAAAGGGACTTGAGCAAAGTGCCTCCACAGAGACCAGAAAACAAGCCTTCCCCATATTTGGTGTTTGGAAGAGCTTGGAGTTAAAACATCGATTGGGCTTAAAGAAGTGTAAATATTTATTTCTTGCGCAAGGAAAAGAAAGTTGCTAGGATTGTGCATCAAAATGCAAAGATGGGAAGTTTTGCTCCTTTATTATGCAATTACACAGAAAACTCCAGGGGGGGGGGGAGAGGGAATGCAGGGGAGACAGTGTAAAATGAAAATGTGCCGTTTCAAAGCCCATCAAGAAAACATGAATCTAATGTGCTCAACAGAGGAAGAGCGAAGTGGCATGAGACTGAATAAAAGCACAGAGGAGACATTTTATGTTCAGAGCCTCACAGCTTTTTATAGGCAAAGCTCTCAAACACCTGGCAGGCGGAGAGTCAGCATCCCTTCCCGTACAGTGACTAATTCAGGGTAGAAATGGAAAGTAGATCTTTCTATAATTCTAATTCAGGAACAATCAATATGAGAATGATTAACGGGCAACTAAAATGGATCCATTTTTAAAGGCATCCTTTAAAGGCTCTCAGCTCAGTCTGCTGGACTATGAGAGGAGGCCTAGGGACTGCAACCCACCTCAAAATGGCCACCACTCTCACCGGGCCTCCTGCCCTTGTCATTGCGGGGGGAGGGGAGGGGGCCAAACAGAAGACCAGACATCGGACTGGACTGATTATTATGTGCCATCAAGTTGGCATCGACTCTTGGAGGACACAGAGAGGGGTTTTCTCCATGGCCCTCAGTCCCGAACCCTCTTCCTCCCTTCGGTTCTTCCGCTGGGGGCCCCCACTGCTGCTCTCACAGAGTCCCTCCGCCGGCCGTCCTCTTCCTCTCTTCCCTTGCACCTCCCCCGGCATGAGAGCTTTGCAGTCCTCCACTTACAACTATAACTGAGCTTGGAATTACCGTCGTAAGTCATCGCGGCTGGAAGCAGAGGGATCACCTGAATGGGCCTGGGAGGTTTTTTGATACCTTTTTGCAGTAAAGCAAACACCATTTATCATTAAGCAAATCCATTTTCCCCAATGGGTATTTTTCTACCAGAAGTGGGAAGAAAACACCAGAAAAATGGCAAAAAACCCCCAAACAAACCGCCAATCAGAGTCAAGTGACCACAGGAGGCTGCAAATGGCTGCAAAGGTGAGAGCTGATGGTCAAGTGTCCAAAATGGGATCACCTGTCCGGGAGGGGGGAGGTTGCCACTGTGGTAACTGTGTGAACAGGCTGTCAGTAGCTCTGTCATAACTTCAAACAATACGAGCGGGGGCGCTCGTAAGTTGAGAGCTATCTGTAATGCGTCTGAAGTAGGATAATTTGAGCCCTTGAGTGTCTGGTGGGGCCTTCGTTTGCCTTCTTGGCTGTCCCGGTTATTCTCAGGAGTCTCCTCCCAACACAATTCAAAAGCTTCAAATCCTCCCCCTGACCTGCTTCTTCCAAGTCCGTCTCCTTGCAGGGCTACAATAAGCTGAAGCCTTTCAAAGAAAAGGTGGCCGGGAGTCCTTTGCAGGATCCTCCCACCTGCAGTCTGCAGTCCCCGTCTGCCTTCCTCCCCCCCCCACTGGCTCCAAAGGAGGAATTCGGCCCTCCTTTCCCTGCCCCATGGCCATCCTCCTCTTCCCACAGAGGGGCCAGCCGAAGCCCAAAGGGGCTCAGCCACAGAGAACTCTTTTACAGCCCTGTTAGCAACCTGTTTCCTTTCCGATGTCCATAATTTGCTCTCCTTTTACCGATCCTTAACCTTTCCAATCCTTTCGGGGGGGGGGAGGTCATCTACTTCAGCAGGTGAAGCCTTTCCAAAACCTTATTTAACAAGTTCTAACATGAAGCAGATACATCATTTTATACCGTCCAGCTGCTTTGTCATGAAAGCCGGAGGAGGCCTCACTGCTGGCTGCCTCCCGCTTGCTGGAAGGCCTCCTTCTGCATCCCGGCTGGTGCCACCTGCTGAGCAGCAGCAGCAGCCACCGGAGGAGGAGGTCGTGAGGCCTCCAGGCTTTCCCACCCATCCCGCTTCACCCTCTTCCATGTCCCTCTCCTTTCCCCTTCGGAGAACTGAGCAGGCCTTCTCAAGCGAAGCAGGCCCATCTCCATCCTCTGGGAGGATGAACACGTTTCCCTTTGGGGACCTGCCCAGAAATAGGAGCCGCTGGCGCCCTGTTTCTCTGCAGCGTGGGGCGATCAGATATGGCCATAACACAACAATTGTGGAGCAGAAAGTGGACCTCAGCAAACAAGGGCAAAGGGCCATTCAGTTTTTATTCATGTCCCTTTGAGAAGAAGCTTTGATCACCATACCACCTAAACTGCCGCTCAAATTCAACTCTCTCCGTATTGTGGAAACACAAATGCTGACTTTTTATAAGATTGTAAACAGATTAATATCTGCTGTGTGCATGCACAATACAGTGTGCTTTGCAGCGGATCGCAGTACATTTGGAACTCATTCCCAAAGAATGTCTATTGGAGGATCACTAAGCGAAGCCCGAAGTCGCAAATTATAGTTAATTAAACAATTACACATTGCAGACCGATTCATCGGTCCGTAGGAAAGGCCCCAATGTGGAACCACTTTTCTGGGATGCTCTGGGGTCTTATCGGTCTCGGATCATATTTTGCCCGAAGAAGACGGGCAAAAGCCGGGATGCCCTTTGGATGCAGTTTTCTGGTATCCAGTGTGGAAAGAGCTGGTTTTTGGGGTGCCGGAGCCAGGAAGGGCCTTTCCAGCACGGAGGGATGGAGACGTGACCAAACAGCCAGCCTCGGGTAGCCAGACGTGATAGCCTGGCAAAGGGAAGGGGGTGAAAGCCTTTGCTCCTGGGGGGGGTCACACTAGGAAAGCCCCCCCTCCGCTGCTGTTTTCTCCAGAAGTGCCCTGAGACCGCGGAATGTTCCATCACGGCATGGAGGGGGGGAAACGGAGGCTTGACCAAGAGCAAGCCACAGGCCTCCTGACCTGTTAGAGCAGTGATGGCGAACCTTTTAGAGACCGAGTGCCCAAACTGCAACCCAAAACCCACTTATGCATCGTCGGGTGCCGGGTGGGTGTGGCCCATTGGGTGGGTGTGGCCCATTGGGTGGGCGTGGCTGTGGTGGTAACGGCAGACTGGGTGGGACTAAAAAGTTCGATCAGTCAATTCCAACTTTGCAAGATCTTTTTTTCCCCCGCGAGAAGTTGAAATTGACTGATTGATTGAACCCTTTTTTTTTTTGCATATGGCAGCAGAGGCCTAAAGCGAAAAGGTTTTATAAAACCCAGCTGAAGGCCTAGGAGTGGGGCGATGGCGCGCATGCCCACAGAGAGGGCTCTGAGTGCCGCCCCTGGCACCCGTGCCATAGGTTCGCCATCACTCCCTTAAAGTGCAGAAGAATTCAGCCTCAGGATGGGCTTCATCGTCCTTACTTTCTGCTTACTGGGGATTCCAGCATGATTGATCATTCCGAAGGAAGAAATAGATTGACACAAAGATACATTTTAGGGTTTGGGGAGTTTTTTTGGCTTGTTTGTTTGCCGCCAGGCCTTCCCATCACTGTGGGGGGAGAGAACAGAGGCTCTCTGGGTCCCTGAGTATCACCGGGAGGACCTCTGCGGCCTCCAAAGGCCGTGTTCTCCTCCGAAGGAAGGGCCGGGTGGTGGAGGAGGATGGTATCAGCCAAGGAAGAGGAGGAAGAGGAGGAGGAGGAGGAGCAGGCAGCCCAGAGTGGCGGTTTCTGAGCCTGCCCTGAAGCTTCTGCAAAGGCTGCAGGGGAAGGAAAGCCAAACAATGCACGGAGCTAGTAAAGGCAGCACCGCAAGTTTTTAAGTAAACAAAGGGGGTTCTTTTTTTACAGCCCGAGGGCCCCGTTCCTGGATGGGGTGGATGCCGGCCCCTCTCCTGGCAGAGCCCCTCCGTGGGTCCAGAGCAGGATTTCCCGATCTTGGCAACGTCCACATGCCTGGACCTCAGCTCCCAGAATTCCCCAGCCAGCATCTAATTTAATCATCTCGCTTAATCCTCTGATTATGGCCGAGGAATTTGGGGAGTCAAAGTCCACACATCTTAGAGCTGCCAAGGTTGAGGAAGGCTGTTCTGGAGAAAGGGGCTTCGCTGGGCTTTCCAGGGAGGGCCGAGAATGGGGGAGGACTCCGGGTTCTTTCCTTGGCAAGGCACAACACCAGCCCTTGCCCCCCCCGTCCCCTCCCTCAGAGTGCTGAAATACACACCACCTGTGGGGCTGCGGGCTCCGCCAGCTTTGAGAGGGTTCTCAGGGATTACGCTAGGAAGAGAGCAAGACCGCATTCAAACTCCAAAAAACAGCAGCAGCCTTGAGGCTAAATTAATGACCTACCGTTATTATTTTTAATGATTTACAGTTACAGTTTACAGGGACTCCCTTCCCTTTACATTCTACAGATAAATTCAGAAATATCTGAATACACGGAAACACAATCTGGCCAAATGTTAAGAGTGATGGTTGAAACTCCGGCATCCGTGTGTGAACCCTGAGACGGAGGCTGTGCCCGTGTTTTCAAACAACCCAATCTTGGCAACTGCAACATGCCTGGACTTCAACTCCCAGAATTCCCCAGCCAGCATATAATTTAATCATCTAACTTAATCTAATTATGGCTGAGGAATTTGGGGAGCCAAAGTCCACAAATCTTAAAGTCAGTGAAAAAAAAAATTCATTTGGAGTCCATGAAATAAGTAGAATACCCTGTGTTTCCCCCAAAATAAGACCGGGTCTTATATTAATTTTTGCTCAGAAAGACACATTGGGGCTTTTTTCCCCGGGTAGGGCTTATATTCGGGGAAATACGGTACTAAATGCATCCATCTGGCTGCCAATCTTAACTGGGGCTTATTTTTGGGGTGGTGCTTATATTATGAGCATCCTGAAAAATCATGCTAGGGCTTATTTTCTAGTTGGGTCTTATTTTGTGGAAACAGTGTAATAGCTGCCTTTTATAATGGAGTGAAGGCGGGGCAGAGCCTGAATTTTAATAGCCAGATTTAGTGCAGGATTAATAGTTGGCGAAGGATATACTGGCATACTGGTTTAACGTGCCCAACCGGAGCGGTATGGTGCCCTTATAGCTAGCAGGAAAGGCAGCAAGGGAGGGTCCTCGGTGCCCTCTGAGCTGGGTGGTCTCCTTGCAGACGTTTCATTACCCAAACTAGGTAACATCATCAGTGCCGGTAAAGGGTGGGGTTCGCTCTCAGTTCATCTTCTGGTGGCCGGCCCCATCGGTTGTGGTATCAGAGGTTCTTTGGGGGGGGGGGATGTATACCGTTAGTTTGTTCGGCAGTTTGGGTTTTTGTTTATTTCTTGACTGTTGGTCTGATGTTAGTCTTGGTGTTAATTTCTGCTCTTTTTGTTCCCTTTTTGGGCAGGGTGATGTTGTTAATGAAACAATCCGTCCATTGGGAAACAGTCCTGATAAGGCTGCGGCCTGCAGGTGGGTGCCTTTCACGTTCCTTTGCTCCAGTGATCCCAATCAGCACCATATGCGATTCTGCACATCCACTCATTGTACCCACAATTTTACCTGTTTGGCATTCCACGGGACTATTATTTCAAGCCCCCTGTGAACGAGAGAGATGTTTACATTCTAAAATGATGTTTAATGCTAAGAATGGGCAATTATGCACTGAAAATATTACACAATGTCGTATTTCTTTTATGACATATAGGAATGGTCTCCATAAAAATAATTCCTCAGAGACATACGGATTTAGAGACTTTGGAACCTACGGCTTGAAATGGTAAGATGTGAATTAGGAAAACGCATTCTGGAGCCCTGAGGTCATTCCGGTCTCATTGTTCCAACTCTTTTTGCAAAGTACCTGATTGCCAGGCCTTTGTTTCCCCACAGGAAGTTTACTCCATCTCTGTCCTTGCTTCGTGGCCTTCACCGTTTATAAAAAGCTGTCTTGCTGAGGGTTACAGTACGGTTTCTCAAAGTTAGTATGGCTTCTTAACAATCGGTTCAGTGTTCACGATAGCCCCCATTCTCCGCTCCGGGGTGTGGTAGGTGTAGTCAGCATTTTGTACGTGGGTTTCTCTCAGATCTCCCCCCCACAGGGGCTGCATCAACAGAGGGAGAGCATCAAGGTCAAGAGAGGGGATAATACTGGTTTATACCACAACTGGTGAGGCCCTATTCGAAATATGGCACCTAGTTCTGGTCACCACAATACAAAAAGGATTCTCTGGTGTGACATTAAGAAATTAACAACACATGGACTATAGTTTCAACTGAAAAACTCTGAGCCAAGTCCAAAAACACCAGAGAATTCCTGGAAGCCTGGCAATCAGCCATCAATAGGCACATAGAGATAAACAACATCTACACACCATTCAAAAGAGACAATCAAAAAGGTCAAAAGGAAACAAAAACACCGAAACATCTTTTCGTCAGCAATCAGCACCCGGATGACCAGAAATTAATACCAAGTTTAACACTAGACTAACAATCAAGAAGTAAACGATACCCCAACCAAGGAACTACTGCCAAAGACAAACAAGCTAACAGTAAACAACATGGTCTATGGAGATTCTCCGTCATCCACGTCATAGTTGTCCCAGAGATGCTTTTTCAAGAGGCAACAATCCACCTGCCTCGTGAAAAAGCATCTTTGAGTAAACAAAGGTCTAAGAACTACCAGGACCACTCCTACCAATACAGACAGGGCAAGCCACTGGTATATAAAATGAGAATAACCCCCCTCCCTTCTAGCACTGATGACATTGCCTAGTTTGGTAATGAAATGTCTGCAAGAAAACAACCAAGCTCACAGTTCAACCCCGAGCAACAAATATTCTCTTCTATCGATAATTAATACCACCTCAGACAACTGCTATACAAACCATTAAGAAGGACAATCTGGCTAGGCAGAACCTGTTCCCAGATGGCTATGGCTTTCTTGGACCCTGTGGGAAGGAATGGAGTCAAAGGAACGGTGAAAGTGATATGGAAGATTTAGCAATCTTCCATAATTATGGACTGCCAGCAGTTCTCTGCAATCTGTTTCTTCTCAACAAATGGGAGAGCAAAAAAATTCCAGAGCAAAACAAGCTGTAATAAAGGGAGACGGAGACAGTACAGCAGAGCTCAGCACACCGTGCTGGGGTCCACATCTGCTCATGAGGTCCAATGGCCTGAATTTGGGGAAAGATGGGGAAAGAGCACCTGGGATTGTGGTGGGAAAGCTCAGGGTGAGACATCGGTGCCTTCGTGGTGTGTGGGCCGGGGTCTCCGTTTGGGTGTTGAGAGACGGATTGCATGGTCTTCCAATGGGGAAAGAATTGCTGAGCCTGCACAACTGAACAACCTCATCAGTAAACATTTGCTCAGGTTTGGGAGCTCAACTGTATATTTGCAATTTGCTTCTCATCCATGGTTGCCTTCCTAATAGCAGCATACAAATATGTCAGCCAGAGTGCTGTGCAAATATTTCCCCTTTTTGGCTCTTTGGCCAAACATCTCCAAGAAGCATTAATTCCTCTTGTCAGGAGACTGAACCAATTGGAAGAGGAGCTTCACTGGTTTCACGTAACTGTTAGTGGCTTTGTGGGGTGGGGGAGGGGAGACATCTTACTCCCTCTTGCAGGCTGTTATTTTCAAAGATGCCTTCGGATAAAGAGGGAGCGAAGAGAGAAGAAAACTGCTGTGTATATTCAGGGCTGCACAACTTCTTTTGGAAAACTGAAACCATTGTCCCAGAAATGAGAACTCTTCTATCAACATAATTTTTGAAGCAAGTTTGCACGTTTGAGCTCCCCTTGAAAAATTCCACCTTTCCCTTCCCACTCAAAGCAACTTTGACAGTTTAGCATTACAAAATGAAATTTAACAGAGACAAATGCGGAATTGTTCTCTTAAGAAAGAAAAACCAAAGGCTCAGATATACCTGGCTTGCATGTGCAGAACAGACTCTGCAACGGGATTCTGTGTATTGACCCCAGTTGCTGCCTAAATCGCTGATTTACCCCCTAAGAAGAAGGGATGGCCCGGAGCGCATCACCCTCTCAAGGCCCGGCTGATTCCTTTCAGGAGATCTGCCAGCCAGGCTGCTCAGTCCAGGCCCCTTAAAGTTGCCGAGACTGAGAGACACTCAACTAAAGTAAGAGTTCTCCTTGAGTAAGTCCTACAGTGTCAGCAAGGGAGGTAGCAACTTGAACTGTCTTCCAAATAAGCCCTGACAGGGTGGAGATAAAACTTAAATCTTTCAGCAGATCTAAGTTCGTGTGTTGGATTGTTTTTAAACTCACTGTTTCAAATCAAACAATGTCCAAACAAGCTGCAAAATTTTAGCTCCAGAATAATGCATCAAACTGTGAAGATATCATAGAAGACCTGTAGCTCAAGACTGAAGTGTGGAATTATTGTCGCTCTGTGAACTTGACCATTTGCTTGCGATGTTTCCTTACTCAACTAGGTGGCATCCACATGTGAGTGAGTGTGGGATTTGCTCCCTGTTTATATTCAACCGCCTGCCCTGCCAGTGTTGTTGGGGGTGTGGTTTCCTCTTCGGGGGTTCCTTGATTAGAACATTGTTCTCTGCCTGGCTGTTTGTGCCAAAAGGTCAAAGTTATTGGGAAGCAATCAAAGGTTAATTTCAACCAAACTGAAATTTACCTTTGAAGTCTCTTGTGACTTGGGGCCACATTATTCATGGGAACGCCTCTCCCAGGTGGCATCACCTGTCCTGTTAGGTCCAGCAGGAGAGTCGTGCTCCAGACCCCACCTGCAAGGAAGTGGCATCTGGCAGGACCCAGGAAGACGGCCTTTTCTTTCCCGGAGCATCTTCTTCCCAAAGACCAGGCACCTTCTGCAGATGGCTTGGCCTCCAGAGGCTGCGGGTGCTCCCATCACTGGAGGCTCCTTAAGAAGAGACTCGTCTGGAATGATTTAGGGCAGGGGTCCCCAACCTCCGGTCCGTGGACTGGCACTGGGACATGCTAGAAACCGGCCCACGCAAACAAGTGAAGCCCCATCCGCAGGATGCAGGCAGCAAGCGAACCCACGGCCCCCTCCAGTCTGTGGGAAAACCTCTCTCCAAGGGAACCGGTCCCTGGTGCCCAAAAGGTTGGGGGCCGCTGGTGTAGGGTCTCCTGCCTGAGGAGGGGGTTGGACTAGAAGACCTCCAAGGTCCCTTTCGACTCTGTTATTCTGTTCCTATTTCTATGTATTGTAATAGAGATTAGAACAAAGTTATTGAATGTTATAATTTGTGCAGTGTAGAATAGCAGAATAGCCTTTGTAATATTGACTTCCCTTGTAGGAAATTGGCAGGAAGCTTTGTCAACGGCCGGCCATCATGGGACCACGGCCGACCGGGCGACACAGCAGCTGGGCTGGCCCCCTGACAGTGGCAGCAGCAGCAGCAGCAGCAGCAGCAGCACAACGCTGCCAGCTTTCAGTCCCAGGAGCATCATGGGTCACCTGCATTCCTTACGTTAGCCCATTTTAGGTACCTTGATTCAAAAAGTGTTGCCCTGTGATACACCATTTTGCCCAATTGAAGGTTACAAACAAATGCACAGGAGAATTTTAATAATACAGAGTTGTGAGCTGAGGACTGCTATACAGGTTTGTGTTTCTGCTTCAGCAGATGAAACTTCAGGAAACTGGTTCCACCACAGGAGGACGAGAACCATCGTTGGCCAAGATGTGTTGTGACAGGATCCCAAGAGAAACACACACACCCCTGCAAGACGGACCACGCTGTCCCTGCCCCTCCGTCTTCTATCCAGGGAATCCGGGAAGAGTCACACCCCCCCCCAGTCACATCCAGCCCTGGTGGCTTCCCCGGCGGGTCCTGCTCAAGGCCACTCCTGGCCTCCCTGCATTCGTCAGGATGGTGGGAAGAGTGCCCGTCCGGCCTGCACCGGCTTTTTGTTGGAAAATTAGATAATTTCTTTGAACGGCACCGCTGGCCTCACAGAAGCCCTCAGCACCACGGGGCCATTTTGACAGAGAACCTCGTGGTGCACAGAGCAGCAGAAGGAGGGCAAGAAGCCCTGCGGCCCCGCTGATTCTCTCCTGCCGCGCCAGGCACGAGGAGCGCGGCTCTTCCTCAGCGAAAGAAGCGGCTTCCGCTCTGCTTTCTGCCACCCGGGGAGCCACCACTCAGCCGGGCACATCTGGCTTTTCCTCTGGTCCTTGCTGGGGGGGCAATCTGTTGTGTTAATTGGAGCAGCTGGTTTTGCCCCACCCCCACCCCCAGCCAGTGGTGGGATTCAGCCGGTTCGCACCCCTTCGGCAGAACCGGTAGCTCATTTTTTGTTGCCCAGCAGGCCCAGAATGGACTTCCGGAAGCGGCATCCACACAGAGAACCGGTTGTTCACCTATTTGAATCCCACCACTGCCCCCGGGCCGAAGGAGCAAGCAGGCGGGGAAGAGAAGAGTGAGAGAGGTTAACCTTCCCCCTTTTCTTTCCCTTTGGCTCCAGCTGTTTCGGGTTTGCCTGAGAAGAGGGGCTGCTGGAGGCAAGGAGCGTCTCTCTGCGGCCGATGCCAGCGGTGGATGGGCAGAGCATAAATATACGCTTACTTGAAATGTTTCTGCAGCTTCGCAGCTTCTCAGATGATAGCTTTGCTTCTGCTGATGAGGTGTGCAACACTTAGACAAGCCTTCCTACGAATCTGAGAATACTTGGGTTGCCAAATACAGTTATTTATTTAGACAATTATATGCCAGATACTCCAAATCTGTGCTTGTAGACAGGCTATATCGTCCTACGGTGTGTTTTCTTTTGCACGGATACTGCCAAGATTTCTCACAATTGAAGAAATTTCTTGCCAGATTTGACGTCTCAGATTTGCCCCTTAGACTTAGAAATCCTCACGGGAACTGCCTCGTAACTGGATTTATCTCTGATGCTTCCAACTATGTTCTACAGACACTTAATGGAAATAAATCAAATTAGAAGAAAACTCTACAGACTGATACTATTTCTGCAGGTCATACAGGTTTTGATATAGGGGTGCCAGTTTCTGCTGAAGGATCTTA
>NW_015393042.1:0-5601 GCF_001527695.2 Protobothrops mucrosquamatus
CTCGGAGCTTCTCTGTGGACACACGTGCCATTGCTCCAGCCTTGCCTCCCCCTGTGACCCCCTCACCAGCAGCCCCCCTAGAGGAGCATCACCCCCAAGCGTGGCCCACGCGGAGCAACGCAGCCAAGGACATGGCAGCCAGGCAGCATAGACCAGACTCTGCCCTCATGCCCCATCGCACACAGTTGATGCTGCAGGGCGCAGGGAGAGGGCGTGGCCGCCATGGCGCTGCTGGGCTGCCTGGGCGATCTGCAGCGGGCCCTGGAGGTGGTGAGTGACCCTGTGGCCAGGCAGGATAGGGGCGGGGCAGGGGGTGGAGCGAGGGCAGGGCCAGTTTTGGGGCACTCGGTCTCTAAAAGGTTCGCCATCATTGGTATAGGGTTTCCTACCTGAGCAGGGGTTTGGACTAGAAGACCTCCAAGGTCCCTTCCAACTCTGTTCTGCAAATAAATGCAGCCCCCCCCCCCACCTTTTCTGGGAATCCAACCTACTACATTCTGCCACATGGCCATAGGTCAGGGCTACTTTTACGTGACCTAGAGACGGGTTTCTCCGAGACATTTTCTCAAGTTACTTTCTTGGCTGTGCTCAGATCCCTCTTATCTGACTGTGTCTTGGTGGTGGCTCTTCCTCCTGCCCTTCCAGGCCATTCTTTCTTCCCTCTATCACAATCCCTCTATCCAACCCCCAGTCTGTGGACCAGAACTGGGCCGTGGCATGCCAGCAACCCATCCAAACAAACAAGCAAAGCCCCATTCACGGGATGCAGGCAGCACACAAAACCACACACTTTCCGGTCCATGGAGAAACCTCTCTCCACGGAACCGTTCCCTGGTGCCCCAAAGGTTGGGGACCTCTGCTCTACCATATCTAACCCTGCCTGGGGTGGGGTGGGGGGCGATTATGATGCTTTGTACAGGTAGTACAATGGTTTTACAACCATTCATTTAGCGACCGTTCAGAGTTACAGTGGCCCTGAAAAAAGTGACGAATGACCAGTTTTCACACTAAAACAGTGGTGGTGAACCTATGGCACGGGTGCCAGAAGCGGCACTCAGAGCCTTCTCTGTGGGCACGCGCGCCATCGCCCCAGTCCTAGGCCTTCAGCTGGGTTTTATAAAACCTTTTCGCTTTAGGCCTCTGTTGCCGTGTACAAAAAAAAAAGTTCAATCAATCAGTCAATTTCAACTTCTCGCGGGGAAAAAAAGATCTTGCAAAGTTGGAATTGATTGATTGAACTTTTTAGTCCCACCCAGTCTGTCGTTACCACTGCAGCCACGCCCACCCAATGGGCCACACCCACTCGGCACCTGACGATGCATAAGTGGGTTTTGGGTTCCAGTTTGGGCACTCGGTCTCTAAAAGGTTCGCCATCACTGCACTAAAAGGACCATCGCATCATCCCCATGGTCATGTGATCAGAATCTGGGTGCTCGGCAAATTGGCGCGTATTTATGATCGTGGCAGCATAAGCGATCACTATTTGTAACCTTCCCAGCCGGCTTCTGATAAGCAAAGTCAAAGTGGGAAGCCCGATTCGTTTAACAACCTCACGGGTCGCTTCACAACTGCAGTGATTTCCTTAACAGCTGTGGCCCCAGGTCATAAGATGGGGCACAGCCAGTGGTGGAATTGGAATACCTGAACAACCAGTTCTCTTATTTGATGCAGGCCTGGGCCTCCGAGGCCAAGGACGGACTTCCGGAAGTGGCATCACGCACTTCCGGCGGGCCGTTCTAGGCCTGGGAGGTCTCCTCCAGGCCTCCGAGGCCTAGACTGGACTTCTGGAAGCACTCCGAATGCAGCAAAATTTAGCTACTGGTTCTGCTGAACCAGTGCGAACCGGCTGAATCCCACCACCGGGCACAGCACACTTAATATTCGTCTTGCTTAAGAGTGGGCATGTTGGGCTCAGTCGTGGTTGTAACTCAAGGACTACCTGTAGCAACATTTATGTGGTCCAGTGCATCCAACGTCATCGTCTGATGTTTCTATTAAACCGCCCAGGTCAAACAAAAGACATTAAACAATCTCTCCCACCTCCCAATCTTTTTCTACAGGAGACAACGGGGGGCTCATGTTTCCGGCATGGTCATCGTTGACATCAGCCTGTTGAGTGGCTTTCAGCCTGATGAGATGGACCTTGCTCAGGTAGATCTTGGCAAAGTACTGTATTTCCCTTTAATATAGGAAAAGGGTGGTTACTCAGACCTACCTCTCCACGGCAGAAACTCTTGGATCTGGAAATCCCTCAACTTGTTCCCATTTAGTTGGGCGAAGCAGAGACTGGAGGCTAAAACACTGAGAATGCAGGACTTCTCCATGTCTTACTGTTTTCTAGCCACCTTTGAGCTTGGCGGAAAATCCGACTTGTAGACTTCAACTCCCAGAATTCCTCAGCCAGTTCTGTGGGGCTAAAGTTCCTGCTGATCTCCATCAAGTTCATCTTCCTTCTTCCCTACAGTTTGGGAGATCTGCTTGCTTGTCGTATTTCTTACGACTGTTCTGTCCCTCCTTTCTCCGCAGCTGCAAGAGGTCCCCGACCAATACATCAACCACTGGGAGATTCAAGGACAACAGCTGCTCCTGTATTTTGACCAGGTGACAAAACAATCTATTCGGAGGGGCTGTTGGAGAAGGCACAGTTTTACTGAGATGTTCAGATGGACTTTGGGGTCCTTGGTGGCTTCAGAGCTGGGTTTGCTTGAAGAGGTTCCATTATCCAACCGACTAACATCACCAATTGGGCAATGTCTGCAAGCAAACAGCCAGGCTGAGAGGGCCCCAAGGATTCCACAGATCAGCCCTGATCTTTATGCCCTACGCCAGTGATGGCGAACCTTTTAGAGACCGAGTGCCCAAAAACCTTCCCCCCGTCCCCGCTCCGCCTACCGCCCTGCCTGCTCCGCCCCCGCCGCCCCTTGCCCCGCCTGCCCGGCCACGCACCGCCTCCATGGCCCGCCGCAGATCACCCAGGCAGCCCTGCAGAGCCATGACAGCCACGCCCTCCGCCCACACCCCGCAGCAGCATCTGCACGCTATGGGGCGCGAGGGCGGAGTCTTGTTCCTGCTGCCCGGCTATGTCCTTGGCTGCGCTGCTCCATGTGGGCTGCGCCTGGGGGCGACTCTCCTCCAGGGGGGCTGCTGGTGATGAGGGGGCTGCGGGGGCAGGCGGGGCTGGGGTAACGGCACACGTGCCCACAGAGAGGGCTCTGAGTGCTGCCTCTGGCACACGTGCCACAGGTTCGCCACCACTGCCCTACGCTCTCATCTACTGAAGCCAGATGTACTTCTCCATGCCTGTGTGGGAAGAGAAGCTAAAGCACACAGGTAGTCCTCAACTTATGATCATTCATTTAACAACTATTCAGAGTTACGATGATGTTGAAAAAAAGTGACTTAGGACTGGTCCTCACACTTAACAATCATTGCAGTATCTCCGTGGTCCCGTGATTGAAATTCCAGTGCTTACCAGCCATCATGTACTTACGAAGATTGTGGCACCCATGATCCGTGATTTGTTATTTGTGACATTCCGGGGTGTGGGGGGAGAACACGTGTGGTTATAACTTGAGGACTTACCTGCAAGCCACTGATATCTGCCTTTTTTAAACAACGCAGTTCCTTCCAAAGGCTGGAGTCTTCATTTTGATCATCCCTGTTACTTTCTTTTTGAAGCTCATCTTGGTTCACTGCCCTTCATCACTGTTTGTAAAAGAGCTAAATTGATGCCTAGCTTCATTTGCCTCCTCCAAACAGCAACCCACCCACCCAATCCCTAAATTGGACTATACATCCCATCATCCTCAGCCAGCAGAGTTCTTGTTTATGTTGTCTGTGAATGACTGGAATTATAGCCAACACATCCAGAGATCAGCAAGTGTGTGCGGGGGGGGGGGGAGCTGAACTGCATGTTACAGATAGTCCTTGACTTACGAACACAATTGAGGCCAAAATTTATGTTGCCAAGTGAAACATTTGTTAAGTGAATTTTGCTTAACTTTACAACTTTTCTTGCCACAGTTGTTGAATGAATCTCCACAGTTGTTAAGCTAGTAATACGGTTGATCAGTGAATCTGGTCTTCCCATCGACTTTGCTTGTCAGAAGGGGCACAAAGGGGGAATCACATGACCCCGGGGACATGCGACCGTCATAAATATAAGTCAGTTGCCAAGCATCCGAATTTTGATCATGTGACCGTGGGGAGTCTGCAATGGTTGCGTGAAAAACAGTCACAAGTCCCTTTTTCTTCCAGTTCCGTTGTGACTTTGAACGGTCAATAAATGAACTGTTGTAAGTCGAAGACTAGCTGTATTTGTAAAAATAATAAAAGCGGAATATATACCAAGAAACAAACCAACCTGTAAACGGATCGTCCAATTTGCCCCCGAATGAAGGATTGCATCCTAGATCACAGAAGAAAGGTAGAATATAGCCTTTTAAGCTTAAATATTTCTTTATGTTTCCAGGCCCCAGAATCCGGTCGTGAGTGTGTCGCTTTCAGGGCCAAACAGGTAGTTTCTGTGGGAAAACTGCAACCAGCCAGCGCTACCGTCTACGACTTCTACGAACCCAGTAAGTCAAAGCATGCAACAGTTGTGAGGGGAGCTGGCAGGATGCTTTTTTTTAAAAAAAAAAAAATCAGTCTCTGACGGGCACAAACGATGTGTCAGACGTGCTGTGATATCTCCAGAACAGGCATGACTGAATGTTCATAAAGACTATTTCAAAAGGCAGGCTAATTTTGTAGCGTGGGCAGTCCTCGACTTAACAACCGCAACAGGGAGCAGAATTTATGTCATAAATCGTTGCGCTTGTCAATCAAGTCCGACCTGATTTCACAACAATTTTTACCACAGTTGTTAAATGAATCGCTGTGGTCCTTAAGCGCATCGCATAGTCTTATTAGTCTATTATTGGCTTATTTCAATGCATAGGGCCTCCCGTCTCAAAAGCATGTCATAGTGCCTTAACCACAGTTAAATAGTGCCATAAACAACAACATTGTACTGTGCGTGGAAAATCAGGAGCCAAGATAAAAGCAAACAAACCCCCCTAAAATCTTCATCAATATCACTGTTTCCTAGACTCTGGCCTGCAGTCTGACCCCCCCCACACACACACACACGCACACCTGGCAACATAGCCATGTCTTTAAGACCTTAGGACAGAGGTCCCCAACCTGTGGGCTGCAGCCCACTACCGGGCTGTGACCTCCTGGCCACTGGGCCGTGGAACAGGCTGGCCAATGCATGCACATGTGTGCGTGCACTCATCCCCACTCGTGCTAGCAACACCGCCACTACACCGCGTGACGAAAACGCCGCTGCACAGTGAAAACGGGCGGTGCTAGCAACCGTGTGGCAAAAACGGGGCAGTGCTAGCGACTGTCTCAGGGTACCGTCAACCAGACAGTGCCGGTTGGCGACCCCCAGGGGGAGAGCCTTCTCTGTTGGAGCTCCCACCCTCTGGAACGAGCTGCCCCCAGAGATCCGGGTGATTCCGGATCTCCCCTCCTTCCGCCGCGCCCTCAAGACATGGCTGTTTCAGCAGGCAGGACTGGCCTAGGGATATTTTACTATTGGATTTTTAATCAACT
>NW_015393042.1:5634-17566 GCF_001527695.2 Protobothrops mucrosquamatus
TCAGCAGGCAGGACTGGCCTAGGGATATTTTACTATTGGATTTTTAATCAACTTTTAAAAATAAGAAAAGGCCTATTTAAATATATCTTTTAATTTGTTTTAATTTTGTATATTGTATCAATTGTTCTGTTTTTAATTGGCTGTAAGCCGCCCTGAGTCCACCAGGAGAAGGGCGGGATATAAATGCAATAAACTTGAACTTGAAACTTGAAACTTGTCACGCAGACACTAGCACCGCCCCCTTTACATCGTGCATGCTCACGGCCCCATTTGTGTCCGCACGCACGCATAAAATGCTTCCCCATCCCTTTCCCTCCGGTCCGCCAATCTAGAAAGGTTGAAGACCTCTGCCTTAGGAAATGTCAACAGGGTTGAGGCTAGTTTGATCTCTGGTAGGGGAGAGATGTTTCAAAGAGCAAGTTCCCAAAGAGAGAAAACTTTCTTTTTGGGTCCCACCAGACAGTAGTCTCCGATGGACGGGACCCAGAACACACCTCTCCTACTGGGTCTGATGGGATATTTAGGAACAGTTAGGGAGAGGCAGTTTATCAAATAAGCTTAGCTCCTCATATTAACCCAGCTGCTGCTTCTCTTTAGTTTCTGACTGTTCTACTCTCCCCTTGCAGGTCAACGTTGCAGCATCTTCTACGGGGCTCCAAACAAGCCACAGTATGTCTCCGCGTTGTGCTCAGATGATGTCTGCCAGTGTGCTGAAGGTAAAGTTGCCTGGACAAGACAGTGGGTTTTAAGGGCTCTGAATTAAGGCCTTCAATTAAGGCAGACATGTCAAACACAAGGCCCTGGGGCCAGATGCGGCCCGCGAAGTGGTTTCATGTGGCCCACAAAGCCATCCTGGAAACAGTGATGGAACGGCCCCCACTGCCTTGGCCCTGGCCCAGGCCGGCCTGGAGCCAATGTACAATTTTGTGGTGGACATCTATGCTGAAACGCATTCAGCTCCACAAGGCCATCTAGAAACAGCAAAGAACCAGCCCCTGCCGCATCGGCCCCGCCCCCTGGGTGCATGCTGGGGAGGTGTCACCCTTTGTGAGGAATGAAGAAATGGACCATGCCTTGGCGCTTGCCCTGGTCCCACCCCCTTCTGCCAGAGACCCTCAGATCTGCCCCACTCCTGCCCAGGCCCCCACAGGCACCCTTGACGTGAACGATGTAGAGCTGGCCATGCCCACCCAGTAGGCTGCACCCACCCTGGCCACACCCACCCAGCCCCTCCAGGGCAACTGCAATGCTGATGCGGCCCTCAATGAAATTGAATTTGACACCCCTGAATTAAGGCCTGAGGCACCATGGACTGCCCTCTTCCTTGCACATCACAAGTAGAACCCAAGTTTACTTCTGCAAGGTCAGCCAGAAAGGTGGATTCTCATGGATCGTTTAAGGTGAATGCAGCTGATCTGCTCTCACTTTGAACCACCGGGCAGTTGGACAAAGGATTGTCTGAACAGTTTCTCTTTGCAATCAGGAATACATTCTTGAGCAGGGTCTTCAAACCTGGCCCTTTTATGACTTGTGGACCTCAACTCCCAGAATTCCTCAGCCAGGCATGCCTGGCTGAGGAATTCTGGGAGTTGAAGTCCACAAGTCATAAAAGGGCCAAGTTTGAAGACCCCTGTTCTTGAGGATGATTTTCAGGAATGCAACTGAGGAAGGAGAAATCAAAATAATATTGAGCCTTTCTAGTAATTGCCAAGCCCTACAGTGAGGCTGTTCTTCTTATGATACAGTCCTCCAACACCGTGGATGTACAATATTAAAAGATTAGGACTTAATCATACACACAGACACACACACACACACACATTGATGATGATGCTCTATGCAAGATCTGGTAAATGCCTGTATCACAACTGCCCTCCCGGTATTAAAATATCCATAGCTACTGTGTTTGCTCACTGTAACCACACTTAATTGTTAGTGTAAAATTTCTGATGGTTGATGCCAAAAGAACTACTATTTTGGGAAAGGCTCTTTGAGAATGTGAGGCCACTGCAAAAGCCTTGTTGTTTTGTCCACTTTCTCCAGTCTTTAATCATTAAAACAACTAGCTAAATTCCCACGTGAAATTAGATTTGCCTCTCAGCCACGCAGGAGTTAGACGCTAATCTCCCCTTTCATCGTGTTGAGACTCTAGAAAGAGTGCAGAGAAGAGCAACAAAGATGATCAGGGGACTGGAGGCTAAAACATATAAGGAACAGCTGCTGGAATTGGGTATGTCTAGTTTAATGAAAAGGAGGGCTAAGGGTGACATGATAGCAGTATTCCAATATCTCAGGGGCTGCCCCAAAGAAGAGGGAGTCAAGCTATTCTCCAAAGCGCCTGAAGGCAGGACAAGAAGCAACGGATGGAAATTAGAGAGAAGCAACCTAGAACTAAGGAGAAACTTCCTGACAGTTAGAACAATTAACCAGTGGAACAACCTGCCTCCAGAAGCAGTGAATGCTCCAACACTGGAAGGTTTTAAGAAGAGACTGGACAGCCATTTGTCTGAAATGGTATAGGGCAGTGGTGGCGAACCTATGGCACGGGTGCCAGAGGTGGCACTCAGAGCCCTCTTTGTGGGCACGCGCGCTGTCGCCCCAGTCCTAGGCCTTCAGCTGAGTTTTATAAAACCTTTTCGCTTTAGGCCTCCGCTGCCATGTGCAAAAAAAAAAAAAAGAGGTTCAATCAGTTAATTTCAACTTCTCGCGGGGAAAAGAAAGATCTTGCAAAGTTGGAATTGATCGATTGAACTTTTTAGTCCCACCCAGTCTGCCGTTACCACCGCAGCCATGCCCACCCAATGGGTCACGCCCACCCAATGGGCCACACCCACACAATTGGGCACGCCCACCCGGCACTCGACGATGCATAAGTGGGTTTTGGGTTGCAGTTTGGGCACTCAGTCTCTAAAAGGTTCGCCATCACTGGTATAGAGTTTCCTGCCTGAGCAGGGGGTTGGACTAGATGACTTCCAAGGTACCTTCCAACTTTTTATCATCATCATCATCATCATATCATCATCATCATCATCATCATCATCATCATCATCATCATCATCATCATCATCAAGGTGGTATCCAGGAATCGAACCGTATTTCTTCCTTCTGCCAAACAGGTGCCTGCCCACGTCTGAAGCGTACCCTGGAGGATGCAATCACAGAAGAGAACCGGATGAACTTCGCCTGTTACAGTCCCCGTGTGCAATATGGTAAGAGATGGACTGGAGATCCTCACTCTCCGCAGCCTGGATACCTTTGAGCTGATTTCAATTTTCTCCCTTGAAAATTCGCAAACGTTGCTTATTCTCACGCTCCTGGAGACCTACACCTCACAGTTCAGGTCCTCGTGCCTTTTCCTTTCCTTCACGCGGCCTCTTTTCATTTCTGCCAACATTTTGGTCAACGTTGGCACGAGGGGAGGCGCCTGGTGATCAAACTGAGAGTTTGCAGTTTTGCGAAATCTCCCTCCCTCCCCTATTGTTTCCATGGAGGAGAACTTTTGAAATTAAAAAAGCTGTGAAAGTAAAGGAAATTGACAAAGAGAATTTTAATGCCTAGACTTGGAAAAGAAGGAGAAGGGGAAGCAGTAACTTAGGTGGCAGAGGAGGAGGGGGTGGAGGGGGGTGGAGACATAATTTCAGGGGGCATATAAATTTGAAGGAGGAGAAAGTGGCCTGCCTTTCTCCTTCCACAGTATTATTATTATTATTGGGCCACTTGATCAATTAATAGTAATAATAGAAAGTAGTAGAAATGCCAATAGAAGCTGTGTAGTTAGCGCCATACCAAAAATTCTGGAAAAGCTCTTGGACACTATAAAATCTCATGGATTATAAAATCTCATGGAATGGATAAAATCTCATCAATTATAAAAAAAAAATCCATTACTTGGAACAGTGCTTTAAACACACCTTCCAAGTGCTGGATATTTAAACACAGCAATGCCTGAGCATCTTAAGAGGGTTTTCTCTCCAGTGAGATTTGAGCAGCTGGACACAATTGTTAAATAGGGAAGGTTTAACCAACTTCTTTTTGATGGATGTAAGTCCATTTGCAGAGCCCGAGAGATCCAGGATCCAGAATCCAGTAGTGTTTTTCAACCTTGGCCATTTTAAGATGTGTGGATTTCAACTCCCAGCCCTTGCTTGCTGGGGAATTCTGGGTGTTGAAGTCCACCCATCTTCAAGTGACTAAGGTTGAGAAACACTACTAATCCACGGAATGCCTTACTGGCACTTTCCATCAAGCTTTTCAGACCTCATAGACCCAGGTTGGGCGCTCTTTTAGAAGAATACACTGCTGTTTTTTAAACATGGTTTAGTTCTGTCTTGAAAGAGCATGGCTCTATGTTGCACAGAATGTCCATTTAAGGAACAGCCATGTTCATCTATGTTTATTTTATTAGTTGTGTCTCCATTGGGTGCTAGATAGATTTTCTACTGATAATCTGTTTCACCCTCCTTTATATTTTACTGTTTACTGTTTCTTATTTCTACACTGAGAGCTTATGCACTGGAGACCAATTCCTCGTGTGTCCAATCACACTTGGCCAATAAAGAATTCTATTCTGTTCTGTTCTGTTCTGTGTTCTGTTCTGTTCTGTTCCATTCCGTTCCATTCTGTTATGTTCTATATTCCATTCTGTTCCGTTCCGTTCCATTCCATTCCATTCCATTCCATTCCATTCCATTCCATTCTATTCTATTCTATTCTATTCTATTCTATTCTATTCTTTGCTCTTCTGTTCTATTTTGTTCTGTTCTATTCTATTCTCGTACAGAGCAGTATAATGCTTCCCTTAACTGGTTGTTGTTCCTGGGATCCGTTTAGAGCAGACATGTCAAACACAAGGCCCAGGGGCCGGATGCGGCCCGCAAAGTGGTTTCATGTGGCCCACGAAGCCATCCTGGAAACAGTGACGGAACGGCCCCCTCTGCCTTGGCCCTGGCCCAGGCCGGCCAGGAGCCAATGTACAATTTTGTGGTGACCATCTATGCTGAAATGCATTCAGTCTTAGCTCCACAAGGCCATCTAGAAACAGCGAGGAACCAGCCCCTGCCACGTTGGCCCCGCCCCCTGGGTGCATGCTGGGGAGGTGTCACCCTTTGTGAGGAATGAAGAAATGGACCATGCCTTGGCGCTTGCCCCGGTCCCACCCCCTTCTGCCAGAGACCCTCAGATCTGTCCCACTCCTGCCCAGGCCCCCACAGGCACCCTTGACACGAACAATGTAGAGCTGTCCATGCCCACCCAGTAGGCCACACCCATTCCATCCACACCCACCCAGTAGGCCACACCCCCCCGAGGGCAACTGCAATGCTGATGCGGCCCTCAATGAAATTGAGTTTGACACCCCTGGTTTAGAGCATCAACAGTTCTTGTGGCTTTTTGCACAGTATGCCACAGTTACTTATGTGCATCGGTGGTAGACCAGCACTATTTCCTATTCCTTTCCGGCTTTGATAACTGTTGTCAGGTGCACCCCAATCACAATTCCTCCATGGCTATCCCTGACTACTTTGGGTTCCGCCAGCCACAAGGTCAGAACTGGGCTCCTTGGTCGCTCCCTGCCAGCACTGACCGTCCCGTGCGCCATTGTGCAACTTTGAAGCCCATTGATTATCAATCACTTCCTCCTGCTTTACTCCCAGCTCCCTTCCACTCCTCCTGTCAGCTGGGATATTTTGAATGCAGATTTAGTGCACGCTCAGAAGAGCCCCTGCTCAGAAATAGCCTCTAAGACAGTGGTTCTCAACCTTTTTAATGCCGCGATCGCAACCAGTCGTAAGTCGAGGACTAAACCGGTCGTAAGTCGAGGACTTTCCGTGCCCGGGAGCGCCACGCATGCGTGGTTCTGCCCCCTGCGCCGGCCAAGGCGTAGCTGGCAAGTGGCAGAGACGGAGCAGGCCGACCACCAGCTGGCCCAGCCCAAGGGAGGTAAGGCACCCGCTGGAAAAGGGGGAAAAAATGGCGGACAAAAAAAATGGCGGACAAAAAAAATGGCGGACAGCCTTGCTTGGCGACCCCCATGAAATGGTCGATCGACCCCAAATGGGGTCCCGACCCACAGGTTGAGAACCACTGCTCTAAGAGTTCGTAGGTGGGGTTGACTGGTTTTTACCAAGAATGAGATCTTGTAGCACTTATCACCTATTAGCTGGGAAATTTGGCAGGTGGCCCAACCTATTCTTCTAAGATTCCATCCAAATTTGACCCGTCCCCTCCAAATTAAAGGAAGTGGTTAGTGGTGTTTTTTTTCCTCCTTGCTGGTCAGTGATGTTTAAGTGGGAGAAAAAACAAAGCCAGGGGAATCCGCCACTCCCTTTGGTTAACTTGACCTCAAATAAATAAGTCAGCACTGCTTACTGGACTCATTATTTTAGCTGAACAAGGATTGGCATTGAAGGCGACACTGTGCCTGCCAAGTATTTTCCTGCTGCCTCAGGGATCGGAGGAGAAACATCCCTAATTCTGGTCATTAGTAGGGCAAAAGATGACCGCTTTTGTCTCCTCTTCGTAGCGTTCCTGGTTCGAGTGGAGCGTGAGACCCAAGAAAGTGCCTTCCGGGTCTACGAAGTTAAAATCAAGGAGCCCCTTCAATTCAGTAAGTAGCCTTCCTTTCACGGGGTTTTTGTTGCATCAATTTTACTACTGTAGGAGATGATCGGGCTGAGCCCAAGGGAGGGATCAAACGCGTCATCAGTCTCCAGTCCCCTTGCACTCACAAGAGATCTAAGTCCAGTCCACCTTAAATTCCTTTGACTGTTATCTACCGCCAGTTTGTTTTGACCATTAGTAACTCAGCTTCTTGTGGAGAACTTTAGCTTATAATGAACCTATATATTCATCTGAATGGCCTGGACCCCTGATTACCCTTACTTGACAACTACCTGTTGTATTATATGTGTATGTATTAGAAGAGAAGAGAGAAAAAATAGAACAGAGAAGAGAAGAGAAGAGAAGAGAAGAGAAGAGAAGAGAAGAGAAGAGAAAATAGAATAGAATAGAATAGAATAGAATAGAATATAGAATAAAACAGGAATAGAGAATAGAATAGAATAGAATAGAAAATAGAATAAAACAGGAATAGAGAATAGAATAGAATAGAATAGAATAGAATAGAATAGAATAGAATAGAATAGAATAGAATAGAATAGAATAGAGAATAGAATAAAACAGGAATAGAGAATAGAATAAAACAGGAATACAGAATAGAATAGAATAGAATAGAATAGAATAGAATAGAATAGAATAGAATAGAATAGAATAGAAAATAGAATAAAACAGGAATAGAGAATAGAGTAGAGTAGAGTAGAGTAGAGTAGAGTAGAATAGAATAGAATAGAATAGAATAGAATAGAATAGAATAGAATAGAATATAAAATAGAATAAAACAGGAATAGAGAATAGAATAGAGTAGAATAGAATAGAAAATAGAATAAAACAGGAATAGAGAATAGAATAGAATAGAACAGAAAATAGAATAAAACAGGAATAGAGAATAGAATAGAATAGCAGAGTGGGAAGGGACCTTGTAGGTCAGTGGTTCTCAACCTGTGGGTCGGGACCCCATTTGGGGTCGATCGACCATTTCACGGGGGTCGCCAAATAAAGGCTGTCCGCCATTTTTTTTGTCCGCCATTTTTCCCCCTTTTCCGGCGGGTGCCTTACCTCCCTTGGGCTGGGCCAGCTGGTGGTCGGCCTGCTCCGTCTCTGCCGCTTGCCAGCTACGCCTCGGCCGGCGCAGGGGGCGGAACCACGCATGCGCGGTGCTCCCGGGCAGGGAAAGTCCTCGACTTACGACCGGTTTAGTCCTCGACTTACGACCGGTTTAGTCCTCGACTTACGACCAGTTTAGTCCTCAACTTACGACCGGTTTAGTCCTTGACTTACGACCGGTTGGAGTCGCGGCATTAAAAAGGTTGAGAACCACTGTTGTAGGTCATCTAGTCCAACCCCCTGCCCAAGCAAGAGACCCTACCTACACCATTTCTGACAAATGGCAGTCCAATCTCTTCTTGAAAGCTTCCAGGCAATCTGTTCCATTGGTTGCTCGTTCTCACTGTCAGATATTGACCAAGTTTCAGAAATTTAAGGCTCAGATGCCACTAGGATTTCTAGCATACTTTGGTCAGCTGTGTCGCAACATGACCATTTGATGTTGTGACCATTGGGCTGTACAGCCAATGATTTTTTAACTCAGGAGAAATGGCTGCAAACACAGTTTTGCCCCCAGAGCATTGAGGGGGTCAGTGGAAGGGCACCCTAGTGGGAACTGGATTAATCTACAGGTAATTTAATTTACAACAGTTCATTTAGTGACCGTTTGAAGTTATAACGGCACTAAAAAAAAGCGACTTATGACAGTTTTTCACATTTACAACTATTGCAGCCTCCCCACGGTCCTATGATCAAAATTCAGATGCCTGGCAACTGAGTCATATTTATGACGGCTGCAGTATCCCGGGGTCATGTGATCATGTGATCAAGTGATCATGTGATCAAGGCGCCTGAGGGCAGGACAAGAAGCAACGGATGGAAATTAATCAAGGAGAGAACCAACCTAGAACTAAGGATAAATTTCCTGACAGTTAGAACAATTAACCAGTGGAACAACCTGCCTCCAGAAGCGGTGAATGCTCCAACACTGGAAGTTTTTAAGAAGAGACTGGACAGCCATTTGTCTGAAATGGTGTAGGGTTTCCTGCGTGAGCAGGGGGTTGGACTAGATGACCTCCAAGATCCCTTCCAACTTTATTATTATTATTATTATTATTATTATTATTATTATTATTATTATTATTATTATTATTATTATTATTATTATCTCTCGTGACCTTCTGACAAGCAAAGTCAAGGGAGAAGCCAGATTCACTTAGCGACCGTGTTGCTAACTTCACTGCAGTGATTCACTTAACAATCATGTCAAGAAACGTCGTATAATGGCGTAAAACTCACTTAACAACTGTTTCGCTTAGCAACAGAAATTTTGGGTTCAACTCTGGTCCAAAGTCAAGGACTACCTGCGGACATTAGGGCAGTAGAAAAGCTCACCGCCTTGCTTGATGACTTTATATATTTTTTTTTCAGATTTCCAACCTTAGATTTTTTTCTCTCTCTCTCTCTCTCTCTATAGCTGCAGACTCCAGAATCGAAACCGGCCAAATCCGTCGCTTTGTGGTTCGGGCTGCTTGCAAGACCCGCCTGGCTGCAGGCAAAGAATATTTGTTGATGGGACACGACGGGGAAACGCGTGACTCAAATGAGCGGTAGGTTGGGAAACAAGGCAGGGAAATTCGGTGTGTGGTGTGTCGGCAGACAGACAGGAAGACCAAATGCAGAAGTGTGCAGTTAGAGGTCCTTGACATGGATGACCATGGAGAAGGGAGTCCGGTTAAGTATATAACAACAACAAAACGACAACGAAAACAAAAGAATTCACATCAAAGTTTGTCATACAGTAATAGTTACAATCTAATATTAAGATCACCATTGTGTGGTTACTCTTGCGTGTGTGTGTGTGTGTTTATATATTGATAAAAGGAAATGAGACAAAGCAAATTTAACAAAAATTAAAATACCTTAAAAACAGAAAAGACAAAAGGAAATAATAAGAAAAACTACTGACTCCCCACTTTCATAGAATAGATAGATAGGTAGGTAGGTAGGTAGGTAGGTAGGTAGGTAGGTAGGTAGGTAGGTAGGTAGGTAGATAGATAGATAGATAGATAGATAGATAGATAGATGATAGATAGATAGATAGATAGATAGATAGATAGATAGATAGATAGATAGATATGAATGGATGGATAGATAAATAGATGAGAGACACAGAGAGAGTGGGGTGGATTTGAAGAAGACTCTGCACAGAATCCAGCCTATGGGGGCACTGAAAATCCATTGTTGTAGTAACTGTGGGTGTTATTCTATGATGCCGCTCATGGTTTTCTATCAGTTTTAGTAGCGCCTGTCGTCAAAGCCCGCAGAAGCTTCATAGCATATAGCTCGCCAGCGGGTTCTGTCAGCAGCTGCAGCCTCTAGGACCCTTGGGTGGATGTCACAGGGAAGGGGTGTCATGCCAGATTTGCACTCAATGATCTTTCTGTCTGCAGTCCCCAGTACCTGCTGGATAAAAATTCCTGGATAGAAGAGCAACCAGATCCTCGGCGTTGTAAAGCCACCCAGTATCGCAACACTTGCCAGGAGCTTCAGTCTTTCACTACCTCCTTTGGTATCAACGGCTGCCGCATCTGAGCCAAATAACCCCTTGCGCCTTTGACTACTCTGACGCACCAGGAACTGCACCTCTTTTATGGAATACCCCCTGACTGAAAACCTCCTCTTGATCGCTGTGTTGTGAGTCACTTAAAGCTTTGTGATCAGAGGATCTGAAGACTAAAGAAGAGTGTCAGCATCAAAGCATAATAACAGAGTTGGGAGGGACCATGGAGGTCTTCTAGTCCAACCCCCTGCTCAAGCAGGAGACCCTATAGTACCATGCCAGACAAATGGCTGTCCAGTCTCTTCTTAAAAACCTCCAGTGTTGGAGCATTCACAACTTCTGCAGGCAGGTTGTTCCACTGATTAATTGTTCTGTCAGGAAATTTCTCCTTAGTTCTAGGTTGGTTTTCTCCTTGGTTAGTTTTCATCTGTTGTTTCTTGTCTTGCTTTGGAGAATTGATTGATTCCCTCTTCTTTGTGGCAGCCCCTCAGATATTGGAACACTGCTATCATGTCACCCCCAGTCCTTCTTTTCACTAAACTAGACATACCCAATTCCTGCAACCGTTCTTCGTATGTTTTAGCCTCCAACCCCCTGATCATCTTTGTTGCTCATCTTTGCGCTCCTCAACACCTTTTTTATATTGTGGCAACCAGAACTGGATGCAGTATTCCAAATCTGGTCTAACCAAGACGTTCGGTAAGGCAAACTGAAGTAATTTTTAACAGAAAACAGCCAGAAATTAAATTATCTCTAAGTTGGGATGTCTTGTAGAGTTTGGCTCGATGTGACAACCGTTCCTTTGAAAGTGTTTCATTCTCTTCAAAATGGTTGTTACTACAGAATCATTTCTGTTCTGAGGTGAGTGAATTTCAGGGTGTTTCTTTTTTCCCCCTCGCCAAAGCCCTGTTTCACACCATTCGCTGCATTGATTATTTATAATCAGAAGTGCTTTCCATCCGAGAACGAATTCTTTTCTGAAGTCCACCTTTTCTTGGGGAAAAAAGTAACCAAAGCAAATGAGGGTCTCTGGTTGCTAAAAATGAGGATGCCTCCCCCCTTTCCTTGTCCCCTAATTTTGGATTTCCCAAGGACTTATCACTATGCATTCAACTTTCTCTTTGGCTGGACAGATGTTCAAATGTTTATCATCCAACAGTCTTTTTGTGTGTTTCTGAAAAACCTGAAATTTTGGTAAGTCCTAATCAAATTTTAAAAAAAACTGTATACAAATTCCCAGGGTTTGCAATTTCACACACTAAAATTTTCAGTCCTCTCCCTGGGCAGCACCTATCTCTGAATAGTCTAACACACACACGCACCCCACAAAAAACAACAACTCTTGAGCTATCCTTTCAGTAATCTGCTTAGCCATGCTGGTTAGGACTTAGGAATTCATAATCCAATGTATCTAGATTACTTTTGACCAAATAGGAATGTCTGACAATGAGTTGGCACTGTTTTGCACTATTTTTTTCATGCAATAAAATGGTTTACGTTCATTTTGTTTCCTCTTGCCGTTTGTTAATTCTTGATTCTGCTAAGGACTCAGTTCTGATACTTCTGTAATGGCAGCTGTCTTGTATCTCAAGGCTGAAAAGGTAGAGATGGAAGGGAAATTTTGTCCAAGATTGTCTCCAGATTTGTGTTTCCTGAACCGATAGGCTAGCTTAGGGATAGGCAACCTTGGCTCTTTTATGACCGTGGACT
>NW_015393042.1:19934-23140 GCF_001527695.2 Protobothrops mucrosquamatus
ATACTGTGCAAACTCCTCAGCCTTCCCCGCCAGGTGGTCCTCCCCCCCCCCCAATTGGAGAAGGGAGCGGGTCACCCTGAAGAGGGAGGCTGGGCGATTATCTGATGACGCAATGAGGGTGGAGTAGTAATTGGACCTCGCCACCCTCATCGCCACAAGGTAGGATCTAATATGACTCCTTACCTGTGTTCGGTCGGATAAATGAATCACTGCAGTTAAGTTAGTAACACGGTTGTTAAGTAAATCTGGCCTCCCCATTGACTTGATGGTCGCAAAAGGTGATAATAACATGACCCTGGGACACTGCAAACGTCATCAATAGGAGTCAGTTGCCAAGATGTCTGAATTTTGATCACGTAACCGCGGGTATGCTGCAACTGTCATCAGTGTGAAAAACTACCCTACAGAAAGAGGAAAGCAGACTTAACAGAGTTGGAAGGCACCTTGGAGGTCTTCTAGTCCAACCCCATGCTCAGGCAGGAAACCCTATATGTCCTAAGTCACTTTTCTCAGGGCTGTTGTAAGTTTGGTCACTAAACAAATGGCTATAATTGGAGGACTATCTGTAGCCGGTACACCGATCAGCTGTTCAATGGCTCACCATGTGGGGTGACAATGGAGCTGGCAGTCTCTCTCATGTCTGGAGGTACTTGGTACCATGTATTCTAGAATGGAAGAGGTTGCAAAAATCTAGACCAGTGATGATGAACCTTTTAGAGACCGAGTGTCCAAAAACCGCCCTGCCAGCACCCCACCCCCACCCCGCCCTGCCACCACTCTGCCCCGCCCCTGCCCGGCCCCCCACCCATCCGTTTCACCCGGCTGGCCACCCACCACCTCCATGGCCCGCCGCAGATTGCCCAGGCAGCCCAGCAGCGCCATGGCAGCCACACCCTCTGCCCGCACCCTGCAGCATCATCTGTACGTGTCAGGGCACAAGGGCGGAGTCTTGTCCCCGCTGTCTGGCTGCCATGTCCTAGGCCAGTGGTGGCGAACCTATGGCACGCGTGGCAGAGGCGGCACTCAGAGCCCTCTCTGTTGGTACGCATGCCACCTCTGCCAGCAGCAGGTCCATCTGGCAGCCATCGCCGCCCAGAGCAGGAGCCCCGCCCAGCACAAAGGAGGTGAAGCGGCCGACTAGCAAGCTCGAGCAGAGGTGGTAGAGCAGAGGTCACCAGCCATTGTTGAATGGTGGACTGGAAGGGAGGGGGAAGCATTTTACATGCGTGCATGCGCGCACGGGGCTACGAGCACGCATGCGCTGCAAATGGGGCGGGGCTAGTGCCTGTGTGATACTCACTAGCACTGCCCTGTTCTTGCATGGTGCAGTGCCTTGTATCTGCACCCCGTGGCACGGCGGTGGCCATTTTTGCACCTTGCAGCACAATGGCCGATTTTTGTACCCCCGGTTTTTGCATGCCAGAGATGGCACTCAGAGGTGCCTCCCTGCCCCTTCCTGAGGGCACCACAATGCTGATGTGGCCCTGGCACTTTGTGATAAATAAGTGGGTTTTGGGTTGTGGTTTGGGCACTTGGTCTCTAAAAGGTTCGCCATCACTGTCCTAGGCTGCGCTGCTCTGCACAGGCCGTGCCTGGGGGTGACTCTACTCCAGGGGGTCTGCTGGTGAGGAGGGGGTCACGGTGGGAGGGAGGGCTGGGGCGACAGCACGTGTGCCCACAGAGAGGGCTCTGAGTGCCGCCTCTGGCACGCATGCCATAGGTTCGCCACCACTGATCTAGACAGTTTATTAGTTTACTGGCAGTTTATTAGTTATTTTTTTAAAAAAAACCTACTGAATCACACAAGGTTTACATGATGGATCACATGTAGACTTGCCTTCCCTAGTTCCAACTAGAGTGGACTACAGGTAGTCCTCGCCTTACGACCACAACAGAGCCCAAAATTTCTATTGCTAAGTGAGACAGTCATTATGTGAGTTTTGCTCCATTTTATGACCTTTCTTGCCACAGCTGCTAAGTGAATTGGTGCGCTTGTTAAGTTAGGAACACGGTTGTTAAGGGAATTTGGCTTCCCCCTTCACTTTGATTGACAGGAGGTCACAAAACTTGATCACGTGGCCCTGGGGACGCTTGCAACTGTCCTAAATATGAACCAGTTGCCAAGCCTCTGAATTTGGATCACATGATCATGGGCAGGGGTAGGCAACCTTGGCTCTTTTATGACTCGTGGACTTCAATTCCCAGAATTCCTGAGTCAGCATGGCTGACTCAGGAATTCTGGGAATTGAAGTCCACGAGTCATAAAAGAGCCAAGGTTGCCTACCCCTGATCATGGGAAAGCTGCAAAGATCATAACTGTGAAAAACGGCCATAAGTCGCTTTTTTCAGTGCCGTTGTAACTTTGAACAGTCACTAAATGAACTGTTGTAAGTCGAGGACTACCTATACTAGTATCACAATCCCTGTTGTGGTCTATCCCACCTAGAAGGCCACCCCTTGGAGAAGCTAATCCACAAATCATAAATAAGGGTCCCCAACCCCTGGTCAGTGGACCAGCACCGGGCCGCGGCATGCCAGAAACCGGGCCACGAAGCCCCACCCGCGGGATGTTGGTAGCATGCAAAACCACGCCCCCTCTGGTCCACGGAAAAACCTCTCTCCACAGAATTGGTTCCTGGTGCCCTGAAAGGTTGGTGGCCGCTAAGCAGGAATGTCCATGTGAGCTAAAAGCAACATTTCAACTTTGGTGGTGGCGATGTTCTCAACAGACCAACTCCACTTGGAAAGATCTTCAGCCACCAGTTCCAAAATAATGGAACAAGCCACTTCGATGTTCCAACCCCAGAGGGTGGGTTTGGGGAACGGGAGAGGGTCTCAGGCAGGAGGAGAAGAACAGCTTTACAAACCACATTAGGCCCACAAACCAGAATCTGTCCAATTCGGTCCTAGAATGTGGCCTGCCAAGAAAAACAACTTCATATTTGGGGAGAAAAAAAATTGCAGGTCTGGAAAGATACGATCCTTCATGGTTCATAGAGCGGTGGGTTTTTTTTTATATATACATTTTAACTTTCCTGCAAAAAGAAACGAAACCGAGGCATAAAAAAACTTGCTGTGGTTGGGATCGCCTCCTTTGTGCTCTTTGTGGCTGGCAAAATGAACATGAATTACAGCTGTCCCATAAACATTATTGCAACGAACATTCTGCAAAATATTACTTTAAAAAAAAATACAAATGAGAAAAA
>NW_015393043.1:0-2944 GCF_001527695.2 Protobothrops mucrosquamatus
CCCTCTGGAACGAACTACCCCCCGAGATCCGGATGATTCCGGATCTCCTTACTTTCCGCCGCGCCCTCAAGACATGGCTTTTCCAGCAAGCGGGCCTGACCTAGGGAGGATTTTAGGTAGGGATGATTTTAAGAAAATTTTAATTGACACACAGCTTCTAATATTTGGCTTTTAATTTGGTTTTATGGGGTTTTTTTTTGTTCTTTGATGTATTTTGTTTGTCTGTTTTAATATGCTGTGCACCGCCCTGAGTCCCACGGGAGAAGGGCGGTATATAAATTAAATTATTAAATTAAATTAAATTAAATCATCATCATCATCATCATCATCATCATCATCATCATCATCTTACATTTTAAGGAGGTACCTGGTTGATACTTAGGATGCTGGCAGCAACCCGTGTCAACCATCAGCGCCAGTCAATTTGAATGTTCAGTTGACTGAGGTTCACGTTTAATGAGTAATAATAATAATAATAATAATAATAATAATAATAAAAAAAGTTGGAAGGGACCTTGGAGGTCATCTAGTCCAACCCCCTGCTCAGGCAGGAAACTGTCTCGCTTAGCAACAGAAACAGCAACCATTTGTCTGAAATGGTATAGGGCAGTGATGGCGAACCTTTTAGAGACCGAGTGCCCAAACTGCAACCCAAAACCCACTTATGCATCGTTGAGTGCCGGGTGGGTGTGGCCCATTGGCTGGGTGTGGCCAATTGGCTGGGCGTGGCCCATTGGGTGGGCGTGGCTGCAGTGGTAACGGCACACTAGATGGGACTAAAAAGTTCGATCAATCAATTCCAACTTTGCAAGATCTTTTTTTTCCACGAGTTGAAATTGACGGATTGATTGAACCTTTTTTTTTTTTGCACACGGCGGCGGAGGCCTAAAGTGAAAAGGTTTTATAAAACCCAGCTGAAGGCCTAGGTCTGGGGCGATGGTGCGCATGCCCACAGAGAGGGCTCTGAGTGCCGCCTCTGGCACCCGTGCCATAGGTTTGCCACCACTGGTATAGGGTTTCCTGCCTGAGCAGGGGTTGGACTAATAGACCTCCAAGGTCCCTTCCAACTCTATTATCATTATCATTATCATTATCATGTTGGGCTCATAAGTCCAGGACTACCTGTATAGTAACTTTGCTTGGGAAGTCAAAGCTCTGATGCATCTTTTGATGATAGCTAATGGAGAAACTAGATATAGGAAGACAGATATAGGAAGAGGCCCCCAATCTCTTTTTCGCTCAGCTCTTTCCCTTCGAATATGAAATTTATCCATTATCTATCATTTTAACAAGGTTTCCCCCACACACACGGCTTCAACCTCCAAAAGCGAAGTTTGAGCAAAATGGTAAATATCCAAACCTCAGCTCCATGAGTCACAAAATATTAAATGTCACGTTGGTACCATCCCATAAAGGCCGTTTTAAGAAGGGCTGATGTTCTTTCTAGGCTACTGAAATGCGGGAGGGGACCCCCTGTACGATTCGGGCTTTGCTAAAAACAAAAAAGATGAGCTTGCAGGATAGAATTTATCAACGCTTTGTGGTTATTGTTGTTTTTAAAGTCCTTTACGTGGCCTTCAAACTTGAAGGATGGAAAGTNAAACCTCCACTTGGTGTCACGAAGAAACACGTTTATGGCTCTCCAAAGGACTACCCGGTTCAGAAGTTAGTGTCGTATTTAAGACATATGGTAGCTACATTAAATCAGGCTGTGAAAAATGCAGGATTTATGCTTTTAAATTTGCCTTGCTGTTTTCGTTAAATATCTTGAAACAGATCTTAGCAGGTCCCCCCCCTCCTCCCCCCAAAAAGCAAAAGGGTAGAATTACTGCTGGGTTCCATAAATTCTGAGAAAAAGGAAGTTTAAAACTTGGGTGTTCTTAAGTTACACTCCACATGGAGGCCATTTGTTTCGAGAGTTAAACAGCATAAATACACAAAAACCCTTAACGCAGTTCTTTAAAAAAAAAAAAGGGCGAAAAACTGTGTTTGGGCAGATTCGAGAGATGGGTGTTACAGACCCAGGTAGCCTGCATCAAAGACACAAGGCACAATCTTGATTCCCGGTGGTTCTCAACTTAGGACTGGCCGTTTAATGACCGTTTAGCGTTGCCACGGCCTTTGAAAGGGTAGCTCACAACCTGCAAAGCACTTCTGGCTATCGTAAAATGTTCTGTCCTCTTCCCTCACATGACCATGGTTAACAACTGCTATATAGTAAAAAAAATAAATAAAAATCAGGTTCTGTTACCCGGTGCCTTAACCTACGACCACAAGGACTTGCAACTAACATTCCAATTTGTCCCAATAATGGTCGGAAAGCAAGGAGTACGTATATTCTCATTCCACCCCAACTTTAATTTACAATCGCCTCTGACAAGCAACCCAGGGCTACGACGACATTTAAAAAAAGGGACTTATGACCGTTTTTCATGCGTGCGACCACCGCAGCACCTCCGAGGTCACGTGATCCAAATTCAGAGGCTTGGCAACCGAATCATAGCTAGGACGGTTGCGGTATCCCAGGGTCATGAGATCCCCTTTTGGTAACCCCCTTCTAGACAAGCAAAGTCCCCAAGAACCGTGTGATCCCCTCTTGCAACCTTTTGACAAACAAAGTCAACGGGGGAGCCCGATTCAATTCACAACCGTGTTACTAACTTAACAGATGCAGGGATTCCCTTAACAACGCTGGCCAGAAAAGTCATAGAATGGGGCAAAATTCACTGAACAACCACAACAAAATCATTTCCACCCCAGGCCACCCCAACGATGCCCTTGACGTGATGGCCCGTTGCCTGGAGGCCGTACGGGTCTGGATGGGGAGGAACAGACTCAGGCTCAACCCCTCCAAGACCGAGTGGCTGTGGCTGCCGGCGCCTCGGCATAGTCAGCTGACTCCATCGCTGACTATAGGGGGCGAAATTTTGGCCCCCTCAGAGAG
>NW_015393043.1:5831-9314 GCF_001527695.2 Protobothrops mucrosquamatus
GGGGGGGGGAAATCCCACTAATGAGTGTCACACAAAGCATTTGTGCAGCTGTTTTTCTGGCCCTTTGTGAGTTGTGAAAGAGAGAGTTGGGGGAAGGATGGGTCACTCTCTTGGGGTCAAAGCGATGGCTTGTTCCACGGGACAAAAATAACTTTTTTTTTTTGCTGGGAGAACAATGCACCCCCCTCCCTTTTGTGTCATCTCTCATTTCCTTGGCTTTGTTTAAAATCGTCTTCAAATGCACGCACTCCGTGGAAATGGAAACCAAACAATCTTTTACAATGCCTGACTGGAAATATCCCATGTTTCGCCATGTGCGCGCTACAAATACTTCAGGACGGTTCCAAGAAGGAGCTACGTTCTCTCTGTGTCTCTCTTCCAACTTATTACTCCAAAACTAGCCTTGCGGAGTCTCAAAAACGGTTGTTTTTCTCCCTTACGTTTGGAGAGCTTGAACATTTAATTATCTTTGGGAAGTGATGGGGTTATTAGATTTATTCTTCGAAGGTGCTAAGATGGCTGCTGACGTTTTCTGGTCTCTGACCTTGTCCAATCTGAAAAAGGCGTAATAATTTTTCTCCCTGGATGTCCTTTTGAGTTCATTGAGAGAATTCAGGCTATTATTTTTTTTATTGATTGAATGTTTTTATACCTTTATTACTTTATAGATAACTCAAGGTGGTGAACATGGATACTACTCTCTCCTCCTCCTGTTTTCCCAAAAATATCCCTGTGAGGTGGTTGGGCTGAGGGAGAATGATTGAGCCAAAGTCACCCAACTGACTTTCCTACCTAAGGCAGGACTAGAACTCCCAGTCTCCTGGTGATTGGTCCAAAGTCACCCAGCCAGCTTTCATGCCTAAAGTGGGATTAGAACTCTTGATCTCCTGGTGAATGGCCCAAAGTCATCCAGCCAGCTTTCATGCCTAAAGTGGGACTAGAACTCTTGGTCTCCTGGTGAATGGCCCAAAGTCATCCAGCCAGCTTTCATGGCTTAAGCAGGACTAGAACTCATGATCTCTAACCAGCCAGCTTTCATGTCTAAGGTGGAACTAGAACTCACCGTCTCCTAGTTTCTAAACCAGCATCTTAACCACTACATCAAACTAGCTCTATACGAGAGATATCCAGTACTTGGATCTTGAGCTGAAAAAGTGCCTCTGAGTTCATGTGGACACTCACTCTGCACCTCACAATTGCTCTTTAAGGACCCTTTTTTTTTCCTGGGCCCACACAGTAGCAATATGGGCTCAGGAAAATACATGTAGGAATTGAGATGTTACTGAGATGGCCACAGGGTGCCACCACATGGCATACTTACACCCAAGGCCTTTTTTTTTTTAATTCCCCATTCAGAAAATTGTTCATCAATGAATAGGCATCTCAAAATAAGCCCTTGCTAAGACAGATGGACAGATCTTCTTCTCCTTCTTACTAAGACAGATGATCTCAGCCTGCGGTCTGATAAGTGTTATATGGAAATTATTTCTCTAGGGAGGTGTAAATATAGGTGACCTCTGTGTAATAGCAGGATTGTCTCTTGTACCAAAAATAAAACCCCACCCCTGAGATGACAGTGTTTGACTCTAGTATTTGCAGAAATCCTTCCTTAACAACTACAAGAGCCAAGGAGGCTTGTAATTTAGGAACACCTCCAGGACTTTTAAGTCCAAGCCAACAAATTTAGGATGAAGAAGACTTTGTGCATATCATCCACCCTTTTCTTCCTGGCTGCATCGGAAGTTGCAATCAATCTCCTCCTCTCATAGCAATCTTCAAACAAGAGTCTTTCCCAACATGAACACCTACTATCTCTTTTGAATTCTGACATTCATCATCCCCAGGGACTTGGCCTTTGTGATGACAGGAACTTAAGCCCAACACATCTCCAAATGCAATGTTCCTTTTGGAAGGAACAAGTGCAGAGAAGAACAACTAAGGTGAGTAAAGGCCTGGAGACTAAAACATATGAAGACGGGTTGCACAACCTGGGTATGGCTAATCTAGAGAAAAGAATCCTTATCCAGCACCGGCCTTACTGGCTAAGGATTAGAAGAGTTTGAACATTGACCAATTGGAAAGACATCAGCTCTGGGACAAGAGAGGCTACGGGATGTGACAAGAGGCAAAAGACCAGACTTTATTCCAAGAGACTTGTACTTAAGAGGGAACTGTCCAAAAGGAGAAGAAGAAGAAAAAATACAAAAAAAAATAAATCTGGCACAATCTAAGGAGCTAAGAAAAATGAATCCCCTGGCAGGGCTTAATAAGCAGAGAGATCTGGCTTAATCTTCATGAAGGGAGGAGCAGTAGAAACAACTGATGATTAGTGCAGTCAGATTCTTTGGGTCTTTTGTGGGGGGGTGGGTGGAGGAGAGGAATGCTCCCACCCAACACTTGGAATATAAACTTCATCTCTATAATCCAATATTCATCAGAGAAGTTGTCTTTATTTATGTATTTAAAGGGCTTAATGATGCTATTAACTCCTTTTCAGAGAGAAGGAAACTGCCTTAATTCTCTTAAGCTTTGAATAATGAAAGAGAAAGAAAGAAAACAAAGAGGAAAGGAAAGGAAAGAAGGGAAGGGAAGGGAAGGGAAGGAAAGGAAAGAAGGGAAGGGAAGGGAAGGGAAGGGAAGGAAGAGGGAGGGAGAGAGAGAGAGGAAGAAAGAAAGAAAGAGAGAGAGAGAGAGAGAGAGAGAGAGAGAGAGAAAGAAAGAAAGAATGAAAGAAGGAAGGAAAGAAAGAAAGAAAGAAAGAAAGAAAGAAAGAAAGAAAGAAAGAAAGAAAGAAAGAAAGAAAGAAAGAAAGAGTGGTTCAAGGAGATTTTTTAAATTATTATTCTGAATGTTAAAACTTTCCAAACTTGGCCCCAAGCTAGTTTTCATAATTTAAAAGAAATGGTTCTGAACTTTCAAAGATGTTTAAAATAATAGGGGGAAAGGTACAAATTGAATCTCTTTGCTTTTAGACCCTATGTATTATAAGTTCAAAAAAGGCCATCTTAACTTAACAGGCCATTTGCATTATGGGTCGGTATTCTAAGGAAGCTATTCCCAAGGTGCATGGCTCAAACCCATTCAAAAATGAGTCCGTCACAACTAACAATTCCCATAAATTTCAGTGGGAGAGAGCAATGGCAAGCGCTGACTCAGAACTTGCAACGAAGTTGAGAAGCAGCAGGGCAAAATCCATTTAATAAATACGGGGGACAGACCAAGGGACCATGCAGAATTTAAAACTGGTCTCCCAGTAAGGAACGCCTCTTCGGTCTCACCCACCGTGGTGGCATTTTGCAGCCTCTGGAGAAGACTTGGGGTGCCTCTTATCCAGAGAACACAAAGAGACCCCCGTGGACCCCAGCCCACCCCGTTTCTTCTGATTACAAAGCTTCTCCATTCTAAACTCCAGCTCACCCAAAAGCTACAAGCACACATACACACATACACACATACACACACACGGAGCCTCCCGTTTGAATT
>NW_015393043.1:13010-17486 GCF_001527695.2 Protobothrops mucrosquamatus
AGGGATAATTTTAAAAGTATTTTAATCAGAAACACAGCTGGTAATATTTGGTTTTAATTCGGCTTTTATCGGGGTTTATTTTTTGTATTTTTGTATTTTGTATTTTTTGTATTTTGTATATATTATTTGTTTTTAATATGCTGTGAACCGCCCTGAGTCCTATGGGAGAAGGGCGGTATACAAATTAAAATAATAATAATAATAATAATAAAAGGGAGGGGAGGGGAAAAAAAGTTATCTCGCAATCTGACTATTCGAAACAAATTAAAATAACCCCATCCCTTGAAAATCAAAAGAACAGCTTCAAAAGATCTTAAGTGAACTGTTTGTTTAAACCAGTGGTTCTCAACCTTTTTAATGCCGCGACCCCAACCGGTCGTAAGTCGAGGACTAAACCGGTCGTAAGTTGAGGACTAAACTGGTCGTAAGTCGAGGACTACCCAACCGGTCGTACGTCGAGGACTTTCCCTGCCCGGGAGCGCCGCACATGCGTGGTTCCGCCCCCTGCGCCGGCCGAGGCGTAGCTGGCAAGCGGCAGAGACGGAGCAGGCCGACCACCAGCTGGCCCAGCCCAAGGGAGGTAAGGCACCCGCCGGAAAAGGGGAAAAAATGGTGGACAAAAAAAATGGCAGACAAAAAAAATGGCGGACAGCCTTGCTTGGTGACCCCCGTGAAATGGTCGATCGACCCCAAATGGGGTCCCGACCCACAGGTTGAGAACCACTGGTTTAAATGAATCAAGTTGAAGCTTCTGTTAAGATACTCCTGTGCTCATTTAGCCTCAGAAGAAAATGACATCTTTCAGTGCCCCATACAGAATCCACCTGCATGGGATAAAAGAAGATCAAAGCTTCACCCAGATATAGTGAAGTCACACTGAATTAAGCAAGGGTCTGCCTTTGGGCTGCTTTCCTCCAGCTGTGTTAGGTCCCATGGTCCCCTCCAGTTTTTGCCATTTCTCTGGCCAAAGAACACACCACCTTCTTTGCGTCTCCGTTGTTCTCCACTGAACAAGCTGCTATGGCAGGTTACTGTGATGGTGCAGTGGTTAGAATGCAGTATTGCAGGCTAATTCTGCTGACTGCCGGGCTGCCAGCAGTTCGATAGTTCAATTCTCACCAGGCTCAAGATTGACTCAGCCTTCCATCTTTCCGAGGTGGGTAAAATGAGGACCCAGATTGTTGAGGGCCATAGGCTGACTCTGTAAACCACTCAGAGAGGGCTGAAAAAGCACTGTGAAGCGGTATATAAGCCTAAATGCTATAGATAAGAAGGAAGGAAGGAAGGAAGGAAGGAAGGAAGGAAGGAAGGAAGGAAGGAAGGAAGGAAGGAAGGAAGGAAGGAAGGAGCCATGGTGGCACAGTGGTTAGAATGCAGTATTGCAGGCTAATTCTGCATTCCGGCTGCCACGAGTTTGATCCTCACCGACTCAAGGTTGACTCAACCTTCCATCTTTCTGAGATGGGTAAAATGAGGACCCAGATTGCTGGGGGCAATAGGCTGCCTCTGTAAACCACTTAGAGAGGGATGGGGCTGTAAAGCACTATATGAAGCAGTATATAAGTCTAAGTACTATAGAAAGGAAGGAAGGAAGGAAGGAAGGAAGGAAGGAAGGAAGGAAGGAAGGAAGGAAGGAAGGAAGGAAGGAAGGAAGGAAGGAAGGAAGGAAGGAAGGAAGGAGCCATGGTGGCCCAGTGGTTAGAATGCAGTATTGCAGGCTAACGCTGCATTCCCACTGCCACAAGTTCGATTCTCACCAGTTCAAGGTTGACTCAGCCTTTCATCCTTCCGAGGTCGGTGAAGTGAGGTCCCAGATTGTTGGGGGCAAATATGCTGACTCTGTAAACAGCTTAGAGAGGGCTGTAAAGCGCTGTGAAGTGGTATATAAGTCTAAGTGCTATTGCTATTGCTACTTCTTCCAAGGGCACCAAGCCCTCTTCCTCCTCCTCCTCCCCTCTCCTGGCAGATAAGTAAAGCAGAGGGCATGCAAGTTTCCTCCACCGCACACATCACACAGCAGATGAAAGCACCTCCAGAGCAGCTTCCCCAGTCCCATTTCTCCTGCACGATGGTCCTTTGTTCTCTCTCTTTCCACCCAAGCTGATCCCGGCAATGCGTACCTCACGGCGTGCACAGCATCACCCCGAGATCAAACACTCAAGCATGAGTTTTCCTTCCACAGATCTTGAAATCACAGTGTTAGGCTTTAATGGGAACCTCAATGTGCCCTAATCCTCTCAAGTTGGCACAGAGATGCTCAGAAACACGTTATGCTCCGGCAGAGCCACCACAGCTCAGACAGAAACGCTGTCTGACCGATAACACCCAGGCGCACACAGAGAGAGGCCAGCTCCTCAAAGCTAACACGGAGGCAGATGTGGAGGGAACGTGGGTAGCCCAAGGCAAAAAAAAAAATCTAACCACCTGAGATACAGGTAGTCCTCGACTTACAATAGTTCATTTAGTGAGTGTTCAGAGTTCCAATAGCACCGACAAAAGTGACTTGTGACCGTTTTTCATGCTTACGACCATTGCCGCAGCCCCAGAGTCTGATTCCCACATCCTGCTAAACTATAGCAGGTACGTAGAATTACGCTAGCTATGTTTGACTTAATCATGGTGTAATGACTAAACCAGAAGTGGCTGGGCTCATATAACAGAGTGGGCCAAAATCAAAAGCATGCCAGGATGCAACTCATAAGTTTTAGGAACGCCAGTCGTCACAATTCATGACTACACAATGTCGGAATCAAATGTCTAGCTTGTTCAACTAACCGTGATTTTAGAGTTCCCGGAAAGGACAGAAAGCTTTATGGGGTCAGGATGTGGTGGAACGTAGTCTGGATTCCAGGAGGGAGGGGCTGCATTCCCAAGGACCAAGAGACAGTGGAAATTTAAATGCACTTCGTAAGTTGTAGGAAAGTCAGTCGTCACAATTCATGACTACACAATGTCAGAATCAAGTGTCTAGCTTGTTCAACAAACCGTGATTTTAGAGTTCCCGGAAAGGACAGAAAGCTGTATGGGGTCAGGATGTGATGGAACGTAGTCTGGATTCCAGGAGGGAGGGGCTGCATTCCCAAGGACCCAGAGACAGTGGAAATTTAGATACTTGGGTTGGGAGGAAGAGAGTTAAGATGGCTCCCCTTAGAAGTTCTCAGAATATCTTTTTAATGATGATCACTTAGTGTCAGTTCAAAGTTACAATGGAAAGTGGCCGTTTTTCATATTTACAACCATTGCAGCATCCCCAGGGTCATGTGATCAAAATTCCAACACTTGGCAACTGACTTGTTTTTATGACTGTTGCAGTGTCCCGGGGGGGTCATGGGTTCCCCTTTTTGCAAACTTCTGACAAGCAAAGTCGATGGGGAATCCAAATTCATTTAACAACCGTGTCACTAACTTAACAGCTGCAATGATTCACTTAACAACTGTGGAAAGAAAGGCCGTAAAACGGGGCAAACGTCACTTTGCTTAGCAACCAAAATCTGGGTCTGATTTGCCGTCGTAAGTCAAGGTCTACCTGTCCATTGTTTTAGTTCGGCAAGATTGCTGCCTCCAGGTGAGGCATAGAAAACCATTTAGAAGAAATTCAGTGCGTCTTTGTCTTGATGTTTGGAGTCTATCATAAGTAGATAAACACCGGTGTTTTGGATTGCTAGAAAATAAACATAATAGGAGTTTTCAAAACTACCTTAAACCAAACCACCATGGATTCTGGTGCTTTCTACTCAGGATGGCAACAGTGATCTTAGGTTAGTTTCTCCAAGCCCGGAGCAACCACGGATGAGAGCAGGGGTCAAATGTGAACACTTAAAAGTGTCCAGCTTGTCAGTAGAGATTCGCTCTTTTTGTTTTTCCCTTTGAGGAAGGCAGAACACCAAGTTTCCCACTTAAGATTTTCAACAGAGTCTTAAGTTTGTTCTAAACTTTCTCTGATCCCTCAGGGGGAAGGCAGGGTGCAGAAAGGCATCAAACGGAATTCCTTTTCATGCTTGCTGTAAATGCTTTCATTAACGGACGGGGTCTCCTTAGAAAAAAGGTCATTTTTTTTTTAAAAGGATGGCACCTTCGTAGGTCATGCACCATTGAAGGATGCAAACGGCGAGACATTTCATTTCCCAGTGAAATTCCAGACATGCAAAGAAGTATCCTTGCTCAGCCCAGCCCAGAAGCCAGTGAGAAATCTACACACCTCCTAAAAAATGATGAGATGGGGCCACAAGCCAAATAAAATCTGAGCCTGCAACTTACCAAGGGTCTCTTTTTTTCTAGACTGCTTTTCTAGCCTCTCAACTTTAAAACAAAAAAACAAAAGGCCTATTCTTTTTCATCTGCCACCATGAGGACCAGAACCTTGTTTCTATTTTAAAGGACAGAATCCGGGGCAATTTTTCCATCTGCCACCCCACACGCTACGTACAGCTTTAGCTGCAACTGCTTCGTCGCAATTCATGCTGAACAAACAGGTCT
>NW_015393044.1:0-5504 GCF_001527695.2 Protobothrops mucrosquamatus
ATATTTGGCTGAATTGTACACTCAGTTTTCTTGATTTAAATCTCATACACCTTTTCTGTCTTCAGCATTTATTTATTTTTTGGGAAATTCAACCTCATATTGCATCCAAATGGACAACAATTGTCATTTTTGGTCAAGTTCCATTTTAATGCTTCCCTTTCCCTAGTCTAATAAATTAATGAACTAACATATGAAGAAATGCAACAGCTGATATTTTATGCCAATAAAGTATCCTTAGAATTCTTTCCAATTCATTGTCTAAAAACAAAAGTATATTTTTAAATATTTCCATTTTTCCTATTATAAGATCCTTGGAGATAGTACATTTTCTTCTTTTCCAGTGGTTAAGATGAAGTGTGAGCAGCTTGACAAACTAAAATATATTTTTGTATGCTTTCATTTCCAAATCAAAGGATCCTTGGGGATGATATGGTTACTTCTTTTCCAATAGTTAAAATGACCACTGAGATTTCCATACATATTAAACAAACAAAAAAAAATGACAGATTAGCAAACAATATTGTGGATCTGTGTACACTTGAGATTTTTTCCCTTCTCTAATTATATGTCCTTGACTTTACAACCACAACTGGGCCCAGAATTATGCTCATAAGCTGTGGTGGTTGTTAAGCGAGGCACACATGGGATTGCCTCCCTTAAGGACCATAATCCCTCCTCTTCCCATTACAGTCATTAAGTGGAGGGTAGGGTGCCTCTGGGGGTTGGGGAGATTCTGGGAAACCTGGCACAGGCTCTGCAGGCCTGCTCTGCAGAATCTCCCCGCGTCATCCATGGAATCCTCTGGACTTCCCAGGGCCCCTCCCCCACCCTCTGAGGCATCCCATGCTCTATTTCCACTCTGCTGGATCCCACACTGTCGGGCCTTCTTCCCCATCATACCTTAGTCCACTTTCTGAAGATTGCCTTTGAGATAAAGAAGCAGCTTGTTGTTGTCAGGGCGGGTGACAAGCACCTGAATTTTGTTCATATGTGAGCCTAGACACTGTAGCTGTCATGACTTCGGGTCCTTTCTTTCAGCACCACTATAATTTTGAATGGTCACTGAACAAATGGTGATAAGTGGGAGACTACCTATATGGATGAATTTTTCCAAGACAGGAAGAATTACTAACAACACAAACCTCAAAAGTCCTTGACTTTCAGTAAAACATATAGTGCAATGTTTCTCAATTCTGACATCTTTCAGATGGGTGGATTTCCACTCCCAGAATTTAAGAGAGTTGAAGTCCACTCGTCTTATATTTGTCAAGGTTTGGAAGCACTGGTATAATATATTACTAATTTCACACACTTCAGTGAGATTTCTCTTTCTATGCATAGATGCTTTTTTTGTTAGCCTTGTCCATGTGGTTTCACATTTAGCATATCTTTTTATCTTTTCTTTATAAGAAAAGAATTGTATATATAAATTAGCTTTAATGTATTCATTTCCTTTGTCGGTCTGTCCTAAAGCTTTGATTAAGTTTACTTTAGAAAGCAAACTCATGCCATCCATGATTTATTTCAAAATATTAGCATAATTACAAAACACAGAGAATCAGAAGTTGAACTTAGCTCATTTAAACATGATAACTCACATATATGTGAATATCATAGCTGAATGTGGATTTGATTTTACCATAGATGACTATGGAAGCATTTTCTTTTCTTGGCCAGTAAAGATTGTGAATATATTCCATATGTATAAAACCTCTGCCAATGTAGTATTACTATAGTGGGAGAAACATCTTTCACTGATTTCAATGGAAGAGAAGATTTTTAATGAATGTCCTAAAGACGCAGAATTTGATTGATTTGACTGAAGGCAAGTACCAGATTTGGGGTTTTATACTATTTGATTGAAAATTGCACTTGTTAGAGGTTCATGCTATTTTGCCGAATTAAAATGACTCCATTAAACAAGTCTCATTTAATACTGATTTCATGTTATTTTCTTCAAGGAAATATGAAATTAAAATTTTACTTTCATAAGTCATGTCCCCTTCTATGGGACTTATTCCAGGTAAGCTACTTAACTTTATTTCTCTGGAGAAAGTCCCATTGAACTCAGATCAGTTGAGGAGATACAATTGCATGGTCAAGGAATCCATTGCACTATTGAGTTCTGAGTCCAGAGTCCTTGCGAGTCAGGTAGTATATAAATTTAATAAGTGATAATAATAATAATAATAATAATAATAATAATAATAATAATAATAATAATAATAATAATAATAATAATAATAATAATAATAATAATAATAATATAAAATATTACAATTATTCTGAATAAATAACTTTTGTTGGATTTGCCATCCATTCACAAAGAAGCAATTAGTACATCAGGCTCTATACTGTCTATACTGTTGTTTTCCTGTTGAATTCATTTTTGTAAGATGAGCAATAAACAGAATAGAATTCTGTGTCTATAATGCCTTGCATCAAAGCCTGGGTGCTAGAAAACTATTCTACAATGATTAATATGAACACCAAGCACAATCTGGCACCCATGAATACATACATTTGGTGAAATAGAAGCCCTAGAATGCAAAATGAAACAAATTAAATATGCCTTACTTCCTCAAACAGAAGTAAACATTATACTTTATTACAGATTTATATATACTTATTTCCTTTAAAATAAGCAAACCTTTTTTTTCATGGAGTTTCCTCTGGAAGTAATAAATGCTCTAGTAAAACAACAAACAATTGAAAAATGTCACTTACAAATGAATCGCTAGGATGTTTTATATGATGTTCATATAAAACATACAAGTGAATGCTGCAACTGCTTAGAACGTTGAACGTTTGAGCAAAAACCTCTTAGGTGGCGACAAAAATTGACATGGGCAGTGTTCAGAAGAGTGATGTTGAAATAGATTGTTGCAAGCAAGGAGCTACTACAGGATCCGAGCTAGAACAATGATCTCTCAGACCATGGACAGCTCCAACAAAGATCTCAATTGCATAAAATTCAGCTATTCTTGAATCTAGATGAAGACCTTGAAGATTGTTTTGAGTACAGCTCCTTACTGCAGTCTTTTTGAAATACACATGGGCTTTAACGGTGCTCAGGACAACTAAAATTCCAGAGAAGATTGCTTTCTAATGCCTATATTGTTTTTTTGTAATGATAATTTATAGGGGAAAAAATCTTTATATCCGGGAGATTTTATATGAGAGTCATGCATATATAGAGCTTGTAAAAACCTTGGTAATGTTATGCACTTGAATAATGCATAATATTATTCAATAATATTTTTGGTTATGCACCAAAAATAATAAATCTCATTTTGTTAAGTAGCCCTGATATGGTTTTGGTTTTTACCAGAGCTTTTCCACATGACTTTTTTTAAAAAAATAAATATGATTAAAAGTTCCAAGAATGATAGATCTTAGGAAAAATGAAACAAAAATGCTAAGAAGTTCTTCTAAGATTGCCTTTCTCCTTTGGTATTTATGTAAGAATTCACACCTGTAGGAGTCTTGAGGATAATTATGTTCAACATACATTCAAAAATAGGACTTTATTTTTTTTTTGGGGGGGGGTAACCATATTTTTCCAATCCAGAAATAATTATCACAGCTTTACATTGCAGTATAATGGCAAAAGATTAGCTACCAGGTCCTCTGTCTCAGTTTAACAACATCAGATTCATAATAAATCACTGCAGCCTAATATAAAAAGTTTAATGTCTTTTTTTGCTGTTAAGTTTGAATTATGGCTTCTCTGATATCTTATCAAGTTATTAATCTGAGCAATCAACATTATATAAATTATAATCAATGTCAAATGCAGTTATTTTGAAATCCTGTATTTATAAAGTGGCAATAAATTACCCGTGTCTTATAAAGAAGTGGATCTTAGTCAATTCAGTATAAAGTTTTGCTCTTTCACTATTTCTTAATATAACTTGTGTATAATTTCCAAAACCAATAAAGTATTGAGTTCTTTACATCTATATTTACACTTTTAATATGTTTGGGGACAACATTTTCCTAAAACATGTGTTGAAGCAGTAAAATATATGTAACAAAACCATTTCATTGAAGATTATAAACTGCTGTTCAGAACCAGTCTGACATGGAATGGCAGAGCAACCACAGTATTATTTTGGAGTGATGGTGCCAGGGTCTTTATGGGGCAAAGCTCAGGATATAGTAAATGATTAGCAAAGGCAAGCAGTGGGTGTATTCCTACAATATACTGAATCGAAAATGTTGTCTTTTGTTGTGTGAACCCAAGAGATTGAGTTATTGTCTAAATTATGGTTATGTTAATGAATAAACATATGATATAAACAGAGCAATATAATTTGAGGTTTGTAGACACTATATGGATGCCTAAAGCATCAAAGCAGGTAAAAAGATATCACATATCATATGAAATCATATTTACATAAGTGTGTTATCAAATAAGCTATAATCTATTAACAATGGCTAGAATGATATAAGTTGTTGATCCAGTCCCTGAATCCCATCTGCCTAAGGATAAATATGTATCTTCAGTGCTAACATTGACCTTGAAAGTTTATTTAATATAAGTTGAATATATGTTTGAATAGTTGTTAAACATATGTTAAATATATGTAGCTGTAAAGCGAACTAATCACTGGTTTCCTGGTTTCTCTTGATACTATCCTCAACTATCTTGGAACCAGATCACAAAGTAGTTTCGGAATCAGCGCTTTCAGTTGTGGACCACTAGGTGGTGATAGCACAAATGTATAGCTTACCTTTACCAGTTGCATTGACCAAATCAGTAGTTACACAACACTTTAGCCTAAATTTTGCTCAATCAGGTCAAAGGGCTCATTTCTCAGCTGTAGATAAACTACATTAAACTACCATAAGTTAAATGATCTCTTGTCTATATGAGTATTTAATTTGCATATGTAAACACACACACACAGGCACACAGAGATTACATGCACACACAGACATGTATATGGGAAAATTAACATTGGAAAACCATTCTGTTTCATCTAATATATTTGTACTACTTCACAAACTTCTTAACCAGTGGAACAAATACACAAGTTTCAGCCTCTACAGTATATGGAGATTCTGATCATAAGTCGTGATGGTTGTAAAGTAGGTTATCACATGACCAACCTGATTTTACAATCTTTTTATGTGGCAGTTGTTAAGTGAACACAATGTCATAAAGCACATATAATCATTAAGTGAAGGTGGTATTGTTTATTTATTTATTTATTTATTTTTGGATTTATATCCCGCCCTTCTCCCGTAGGACTCAGGGCGGCTGACAATCTATTTAAAATACATACAAAACAATACAAACTTAAAATTAATTAAAAGGAATATTTAAATATTTGTCGAATTTTAAAATATAATTAAAACCCCCCTAAAAATTACCCTAGGCCAGTCCTGCAAGCTGGAATAACCAAGTCTTGAGGGCGCGGCGAAAGGAAGGGAGATCAGGGATAACCCTGATCTCTGGGGGCAGTTCATTCCAGAGGGTGGGAGCTCCCACAGAGAAG
>NW_015393044.1:7806-15885 GCF_001527695.2 Protobothrops mucrosquamatus
TCGTACCTATCACACCACCCTCCGCCAGCTCCCCAGTCTCCTCCCTTACCCCGCGCCCCCCAGACAGGACCGGCCTTGGCCTCAGAGAGGACTCCCCTAGTTCCTCCCGGGCCAACCCCGAACCCCCTAAAAATTTAGAAAAGCACCCCTCTAAGAAGACCCGTAGTCTTTTTCTTCTTAGGTCCCTCTGTGCTGAGTGTTAAGCAAAACCATTGTTTGCTTATGGGGTGTTTTTGCTGGTGCTGGTAAATGTGGTGTTTTGGCAAAACATCCTAACTCATGGTCATGTGATTGCAGGGTGTTTGTTGCCAAGCACCCAGAATACAGTCACATGACCATGGCAAGGGTGTTGGAACTTTGGAATTAGGTCATAAGTACCTTTTAAATGGTCCGTTGTAAAGGTTGCTAAGCAACTGCTTGTAAGTTGAGGACTACCAATAATATATTGCCAATATTAGGCCCTGGTTGCTATTCAGGAAAACAATGATTGGAGAAGGATCAGTTTTCCTAGAGTCCTACAGTCCAAGGAAGCTCTTGCCTTTTCTCAGTGCTTCAACTAATACATGCCATAAAGCAATAATTTGTTGGAGAAGTATTTTTTGTGTCTGTCACCTCTTCAATCAGAGCAATTTTCTCCCCCTAAATCTTCTTTTTAAAAAGTGTGGGGGTGGAGGCAGGAAGGGAGGAAAGAAAATTATTGAAAATAACCAGAGCAACTTACTGAAAATAATAGCTTATATTGGCCACATTTAAAATAATGAACATATTGGATATCCCAAAGGTGCTTTTCCAAAAGGCAACTGAAGCTTCTTGAATGAAAATGTTTTCAAGAAAAAAGCCAAAAAAGTCTAGTTGCCTTTTGGAAAAGCATCTTTGGGACAACCATGACTGGATGATTGAGAATCTCCATAGACAATATGTTGGATAGTTACCTATAATAGGATGACCTGTCCTAATAGTGCTAGGCAATGCACATCTAGAGCTAATTTTGACAGATTTTTCAGAATAGATTAACTGTCTATGGAACAAGCAATAACTGAAGTCTTTCCTATTACCTAATAATTAGTACTATTACAAGGAATAATAACATTGTTCAGTAACAAGGAGGAGGACATCAATAGTCTATGTTTTGAGAGACGTAGACAACCTGTGAGTTGTCTTAGCAGCATCTATTGTTGAATGAGTTTTTGCTAAGCCTATAGAATTACTTAAGGCAGTAGCATCCAGACTCTGATAATAAAATATAGATACATACACATCAACCTTATTGGGTTGGACCATTTATTTGTAGTACCGCTTTATAAAGCTTTAGTAAGACCACACCTGGAATACTGTAGCCAATTTTGGTCACCATATCACAAAAAAGATGTTGAGAGTTTGGAAAAAAATCAGAGAAGAGCAACTAAGATGATCAAAGGCCTGGAGAGTAAAACATACAAAGAACGGCTACAGAACTTGGGTTTGGATAATCTAAAGAAAAGAAGAAATAGTGGTGACATGATAGCAGTATTCTAGTATTTGAAGGGCTGCCACAAAGAAGAGGGGGTCACATTATTCACCAAAGCACCAGAGGGCAGGACAAGAAACAATTGGTTGGAAACTGATCAAAGAGAGAAGTAACCTGGGATTAAGGAGAAACTTCCTGACAGTGAGGACAATTAACCAGTGGAACAGCTTGCCTTTAGAAATCGTGGGCGCTCCATCACTGGACATTTTTAAGAAGAGACTAGACAGTCACTTGTCTGAGATGGTATAGGTTCTCCTGCTTGGGCAGGGGGCTGGACTAGAAGACCTCCCAGGTCCCTTCTAGCTCTATTCTATAATAATACTATAATAAAGCTACTTGTGTTTGGAACAGTGGATGGTGTGGAGCAAGGAATTTTGAATTTAAAAAGTCACTGATTGAACTTCTGACTTCTTTGATTAAAGGGTTAGACTAGGGATAAAGATTTTAATTTTCATCTATTTATTTGCATTTTTGTATTAGTAATAGTAATGTTGCATACTATTTGATTTGATTTGATTAGGCTAAGACTAAGACAGCTGGTGCCTTTAGATTTGGATAGCAGAATGGCTGGTGATCAAAGGAACTGTAATCTAGAAACAACAGGAGGGCAACAGCATTAGGATTGCCTATCACCAGATAATACAAAGACAGATAGTACAAATTATATGTATCAGTGTCCCATTCTAATCAGCTTGTTTTGACTTAACATGGTTTTTATACACCAGAGTTATGTTTCTATTGCATTAATATTTCTAACAATGGAGACTGGAAACTAAAACATACAAAGTACAGTTGCAGGAATTGAGTATGTCTAGTTTAATGAAAAGGACTAGGGATGACATTATAGCATTTGTTCCAATATCTAAGGGGCTGCCACAAAGAAAAGGAGGTCAACCTATTTTCCAAAGCACAGGCCTTGAAGGCAGGACAAGAAGCAATGGATGGGAACTAATCAAGGAGAGAACCAATCTAGAACTAAGGAGAAATTTCCTGACAGCCAGAACTATGAATCAGTGGCATGAGTTGCCTCCAGAAGTTGTGATTGCTCTAACACTGGAAGTTTTAAAGAAGAGATTGGAAACCACTTGTCTGAAATGGTACAGGGTTTCCTGCCTGAGCAGGGGTTGGACTAGAAGACCTCCAAGGTCCCTTCCAACTCTGCTATTCTATTCTGTTTTGTTCTGTTCTATTCATTACTGAAATTAAAAAATAATGTTTAAAATATTACAGAGAATGAAAGATAGATATTTGTTTTAGCAGTTCTTTTGTAGTGCAAACTAATAATAAAATATGTGTCTAGAATTCATAGCAGCAAATAATATCCAAAAGAAGGTATTTAATACACAATGTTTTTTACTCCCTTCTATTGCTCTAGACAATAAAGCATTTTGCTAATGAGCAATTGCTGACAGATGGTCTCTATATCATTAGCTCAGTCTCTCTTTAGTTGCCTCTTGAGAAAGATCCACATAGCAGCCTTGAGAATTAGATGTTAGGCAGTTCCTAGAATAGTCAAAGTGAAAAATGCTGCAGATATTGAAATAAATAGCAATAATGCAAATAATTTTGCTTTCTTTGGGAGAACATAATGTTTATCTTTTTAGAATGTGCTGCCTATTTATTTGATAGCCATTAAATCATACAAGTCAATAAATCCATAATCACTTTGTTTACTTTGATACTGCAAAAATTCAAAAGATAAAAGATAAACCAGCCAGATTACCAAGCTATTAAAACTTAAATCAAAGAATCAGACAATTAAAGATTGTAAATATATAATAAATGCCATTCCTCAAGATAGAAAATATCAACTTACTGTATGATCTCATGATTAATTTAACACGATAATACAAATAATATAATGACAACATGAACACAGAGTTTTATTTTAACTGATGTTAGAAACCATTCTATCTGAAAGCCTCCAAAATGTGTATCATTAAAGTTGTTGGACTAAACATAATTTTCCAGGAGGAGGCAAGGACATCACAGTGCAAATTTTATTATTTTGGCATTCTCTTGGTTAAGAAGATGAGAGAATCTGGAAAATCCCAAACATATTGACTACTAATAAACAATTTTCCAGTTCTCCTGCAAACATGTAGGAGAGGAACCAGGATATACAACAAGGACAGAGTCAAATAAATTTTTGCAGCAACATCCTGCAGTGGCTCACTACATAGAATACATTTGGGAAATAGAAAACTGATTTTTGAGTCCATCAAAGGGAAAGTGGGTCTGGGTCTTAACTCAACTTTTACTTGAAACTCTCGGTGCTCAAAGGCATAATATAACCCCTGCAGAATATTTTTATAATTGCATTGTTTTACTGCAGGTACTGTATATCTTGATTTTTTTATTCTCACTTCCTAGTCTAGGAGGAACTTTCAATGTATAGCTTTTGTTTTAAAAACTGGAGGTTGGTTCCCACTGAACGTAGTGAGAAATTTCTGCACTAAAGAGTAACAAACATTTATGTTTATTATTATTTTTAACTGTAATTATTGTTATTTACTTTGTGTAAATGTGAGCAACCTCCATGGTATTCCTGCTGTGTCCTTAATGCTATTCCACTTTAGTCTTTCTGTTGGTGGTCTATCTTCTGGCATAATATAGAACAGGGGTGTGCAACCCTGACAACTTTAAGACTTGTGGACTTCAGCTCCCAGAATTCCTCAGCCAGGAATTCCTAAGGAATTCTGGGAGCTGAAGTCCACAAGTCTTAAAGTTGTCAAGGTTGCAGACTCCTGATATAGAAGAACTGCTTGTAAGTCTAGCTCAGGGGTGTCAAACTCAATTTCATTGAGGGCCGCATCAGCATTGTGGTTGCCCTCAGGGGGTTGGGTGAGTGTGGCCGGGATGGGCATGGCCTACTGGGTGGGCGTGGCTGGGGTGGGCATGGCCTACTGGGTGGGTGTGGCCAGCTTGACATCCCTCGCTTCTGGGGTGCCTAGGCAGGACTGGGGCAGATCTGAGGGTCTCTGGCAGAGGAGGGTGGGACCGATTTAAGGCTGAGCGCATTCTGGCTTTGATGGATACAACTAGGTTGTAGATCATCACCCGGTCGGCCTGGGCCGGGCCGAGATGTGGTGGGCTGGTCCTTCGTTCTTTCCAGAGCAGGTCCCCAGGCCGGACGGAACCACATATCGGGCCGGATCTGGCCCACGGGCCTTGTGCTTGACATGTCTGGTCTAGCTGCTCATATCTCCTTTTTCTAGAAGTATGGCAGGACTTCTTCAAGAGCCTAAATCCTTTTTCGGTTGGGTTAACTGCAGCCTAGGACTTCATTCTCAAGAGTCTTGAAAGTGCTTCTGCTGAATTTCAGATATGTTGCAGGTTTGTCCTCTCATAACTTAGGGGGTTGAAGTACCTACTGTTGATTCGAGTGCACTAAATGACTGCTGTACTGTCAAAGCCAATTAGACCTGGGGAAAAATGAAGCATACTGCTTCCTTCCTTCATGTCATTATATTGGATTTGTTTTGTTTTGTTAGCATTTTTCATTGTGAAAGAAGCTTTATGAAAAACCAGAAAATTACAGTTCACAGATGAACAGTATCGTCAAAGGTTTGCTGAATACTTGAGCAAGCATAAGGTTTCAGGGATTTTTTTTTTAAAAAAGTGAAATACTCCCCTCTTAAGCTGATTAAATCATCAGTTAAACTTTTAATTATCCTTACTCAGGCTTGAGGATTAAAGCTGTAACTATGCTATAGATTAGTGTAGAAATATACATTTTCCCATTACATGTTATGCCACATGTTCACTGGGACTTTTCTTAAAGTTTAAATTGAAATATTACAAAGTAAAATATTGTTCAGCAAAATGGTGTGAATCACAGTGAAAAAAAAATCTTATCTAAGGAGAAAACACGTTCTACACTAATTGTATAATAACCACATTTCAGCAACATCTTTAATATATTCCTACTAAAGAGAACTGGTATTCTTCCTTATTAAACCTCAAAAAATTCAGTTATATAATATGCTTTCTAGTGATTTATATTTTGGTAAAGAGTGACTACTTCAGCCTAGAAAACATACAAAACCATCAGAGATTTCCTGTGTGAATGTATAGAATTTGGTTTCAAATCCTTATTTCATCAGGAGTTCATTATATGACTTGAATTATTGCTGTTTTTCAGCTTCCCCTACCTTACAGATTTCTTATAAGGTTCAGCATGGAGAGGGAAGGGAGCATATAGTACTTGTTTTCCTGGATTTATAAAGAAAAGGTTTCATAAAGTTCCTAAGTTTGTCCTGTTTAAATTAGTTAAGGTGGACGGGGGGGGGGGAGGGGAGAATCGGACAATATATTTACAGAAAGGAGAGAATGTATTTTATTTAGTGTGCAAATGAAACTGAAAATGTTTGTGAAAAACAACTCTACAGTGCACAACACCATTCCCAGAATCACTTCAATACATCTCCAAAAAGTATCTGACAGATCTTTCTCTTAGCCCCTTGAAATGTCTCTTATCTTTTTTAAAAGAAAGAAAATGATAACTGTTTCATAAATATACATAGAGTAATGTGTTTTCTATCTGAACATTCCTGTGTTATATCTTTTTTGACCCAACCTGCTTTGATCTTGTTTTGAAACTGGCTGTTTGGGAACTCAGGGTGAAATCCTTTTCCTCAAATGACTTGAAAAATGATGAAATGGATTTATTTTACAGTATTTTTTTTAAAGAAAAGCGTAGTAGCAATAGATGCAATCATCGTTGTGCTTCTTGTTCTCTCAGTGATTTTTGATATTGTTAACAAAGGTATCCTATGGACTGGCCCTGGGGGTTGGCAACTGAGTTCATTTCTCAATAGTTCTCTTAATTGGGTGTCACTTCCAACTGGAGTTGGTGGAACAGAAGAGGAGAGAAGAGGGGAGGAGAGGTCATTTCATGGGGCGCCACTTCCAACTGGAGTTGGTGGAACAGAAGAGGAGAGAAGAGGGGAGGAGAGGTCATTTCATGGGGCGCCACTTCCAACTGGAGTTGGTGGAACAGAAGAGGAGAGAAGAGGGGAGGAGAGGTCATTTCATGGGGTGCCACTTCCAATTGGTGTTGGTGGAAGAGGAGAGGTCACCTCCTTCACAAAGCTCTCCAACAAACCATAAGATAAATGAAAGCAATGCATTGCTAAAAGTAGTAATGGCTAAAAGGAAAACAAAAAAATCAGAAAATACTTTTCCTTCTTTCAATTGAAAGTTTTCCAAAAAGAGAGCTATTTAAAAGCCAGGAAGATAAATTGCTGAAAAACTACCCTTTTTGCAAATGAAGACATCCTGAACACAGTTTTGAAATTGATTCCTTATTTATCCCAGTGGCCTTTTTGATATATGATTGCCAGGATTTTGGATAGGTCAATCGACTAAAATTGTGTTCTGGTGACCGAGTTCCAAAATACATTGATAATGATCTTTTTGGACTGGTAAACAGCAATTGATCCATACCAGATAGCAGCAATTGATCTACACCAGATAGCAGTCTCTCGGAGTCATTGGCTTGATTGATTCAAGTCCTTTTTGTCTTTTGCAGTATCGTACAATACATTACAATACAATACATCCTGGGAATTGCATCTTATTATGGATATCCTCAGGGATCAGTTCTATTTTTCTTACTTTTTTTTACCCTTCCTGATTCATGATCAGGGTTTTCAGTATCTGTTATTCTGAGGATTTTTAGGTTTATCAGTTTTTACATAGTAGCAGAAGCAGTTAACAAGCAATTTCAGAAAGTGATGAGAAAGTGAGGTTGCAAATTTAATGTCCTTTAAAAGTGTTTGACATGGTTGCAAACAAGGTAGCTAATCCTGTTGTCACCCAGTGCCCAAATTAATGGAAAATTGCTATCCTGTGGCTTCCTTGTGAGGAGCAATTATGTAGAGCACAGGTGGGCAATCTCCAGTCCTCTCCTTATCCCAGGGGTCTTCAAACTTGGCCCTTTTATGACTTGTGGACTTCAACTCCTGGAATTCCTCAGCCAGGCATGGTGGCTGAGGAATCCTGGGAATTGAAGTTCACAAGTTATAAAAGGGCCAAGTTCGAAGACCCCTGCTTTATCCAGAGAACTTCCAAGGAATTTCTCATACCTTTCAGCTCCACTTTCATAGAGCCATCTTCAGTTTGCCATACCTTCCTGGGACATTTGGCTGTGTTGATAGTTGTTTGGATGATTCCTGATTCCTGTGTGCTTTATTTTTACATTCTGTATTTAATCTATTTTATTGTAAGCTGCCTAGAGTTATGTATGTAAGATGGTTGGCTACTATTATTAATAATAATACATCTATGAGAAACTTAATATATACATTAATATTTGTATTTAAATTTATGTAATTTATGCTATTAAGTGGAGGTACAAAAACTGATCCTAACATTGTTCTTTCTTCTAGACAGGAAATGAAGCTAGGATAAATGCCCAAAGATAATCTTGAAAATGTAAAAACTTAAATTGTGCAATGAAAATCTTGCACTCTTCCCAAAGAATATTTTGTACATTCTTTTAAAATAATGTGATGGAATAACTGTAGAAAAGGCTTCTTAGAGTGTAAATCATTGTAGTTACATTTATC
>NW_015393045.1:0-8104 GCF_001527695.2 Protobothrops mucrosquamatus
GGAGGATCTTCTGACTGCTCTAATAGGACTGGAAGGACACACACACAACCCATGTGCTTCCATTCTCAGCAATACAATGGGGGATCTTGGTGAGAGACCCAAGATGGTTCTTTATAAATTTATTTTGCATCATTTCCAATGTATTCAGTTGGTCTGGTCCCTAAATCCCCAAAGCTCTCAACATATAGTGACTAAAGAAAATTTTTCCTTTGAAGGTCTTTACTACAGGTAATATGAAACAGCTTCCTTGGGAGAAAAATGAGGAATAGCAGGCTTTAATCAGTCTTGAGATTGTCTATTTGTATTTAATGTAATAAGCTTTCCAGGATAGAGACTATATGAAATGAATATTTAAATAAGGTCACAAATCACTAAATGGCAGTCAAGAGATACAAGCCCTCTTTGCTGTGACCTGATGATGAATAATGGGCCAGTGAACCCATATTTTCAAGAAGGAAGGAAGGAAGGAAGGAAGGAAGGAAGGAAGGAAGGAAGGAAGGAAGGAAGGAAGGAAGGAAGGAAGGAGAAAGAGCATAGAGTAACCAAGGCATTACTATATGTGCTAGCTGCAAGAGGCTTTTCAAAGGATGGATGATATTGAGTAGGGTTGGGATCGTGTTAGGAATGCTACACATTAAAGCTGTATGGATAGTAATGCAGTATAGTGCAGACTCATTTTGGATGTGCTGTGGAGGCAGCAAAGCTTAGAACAGCATACTTTTCTGTAGCTCCAGGGTGAGGTGGGAGCACAGCAAAACAACTGTGCAGAAGAACCCTTTGACTGACAGTTGCAGTCCTAAAGAAGAAGCCATTTTCACCACCTCCTTTAGCAGTGTGACCAGATTTGAAAGCGATGATAAGCGAAAGAAGAAGGAATTAGAATCTAAATCCTGCAGCCTCCCTCTCTAAGTCAAGGATGGAGGAAATTCCTAGAAAAGTTGCAGGGAAAAGTGGAACCCATGCCTATCATCTGTGCAGAATAGACTAACTTGTTGTCTAAAAGTCATATAAGCTACTGAAGTCTCCTTACTGAGTTGTGAGTAAATGCAAAATCCGTACCTGTGATGCTTAAAGGTAGAACGAGGAATCAAGAAAATCATAGCTATAATGAGAAAATACCATTGTAATTAATAATAGTTTTATTGATACACATCAGTAATAGTTTTATTGATACACATCAAATGCATCCCAGGCGAAATGGTACCCTGAAATTGTATTGTTTAAAATATACCTCTTAATAGTCACTGCACCATAACTAAATGCACAGTTTAGATAATTGTATTTGCTTCACAGCAGCAATAACAACACTCATAATTCTGAGCTACTAGTGAATTAGCAACAGCTTTTAATTAATTACAGCAAAATAGCATTCTTCATATGAATGGTATGAAACAAAGAAAGGCTTAAGATCCTACACATAGCTAACTTACTTAAATCCCACTGATGTTACTGGAATACAACAGGTTAATTATGGGAACTTATGATGTAATAAATTAGCTGAAAAAAAGGGCATACGTTTAATTATTTTCTTTTCATTACTTTATAAAATATCTGAATCTAAGTGGCATCAAATAATTAAAGTGTTGTAGCATTCAGCCCCACTGATTTGAACTTCAACCAAAAAAATCAGTCAAGTAAAGCTTAAGCTGATTTAGTTAGTGTTGATTTACAGATTTAATTTAATTTGATTTACAGATTTAATTATATATATATAATGTGTGTGTGTGTGTGTGTGTGTGTGTGTGTGTGTATCATACAGACACATGTATCTTATAGTGATGCAGACTAGATAAAAGTAAATGTATTTTCTGGTTGAGCTCAATTTTTCCTGACTAAATAGGCATATCTATACTTTTAGAATCTATAGAGTTCATACAATAGATTTCCAGGTTTACCAGCCAAATACAGGAGCAATCAATATATAATATATTGGTCTGGTCTACAGAGTCAAGAAAATGCTCTGCTGGAATTGGGTATGTCTAGTTTAATGAAGAGAAGGACAAGGGGGGACATGATAGCAGTGTTCCAATATCTCAGGGGCTGCCACAAAGAAGAGAGTCAAGGTATTTTCCAAGGTGCCTGAAGGCAGGACAAGAAGCAACGGATGGAAACTAATCAAGGAGAGAACGTTGGATCTTGATTCCTCTTTGAAGGACTGTCAATCTTGTTAATTGGTCACCTTGTTAGACGGAGGTCTTCGCCACTTACGAGGTTGTGACCTTCAAAAATTCTTCTCTGACCTGTCGGTAAACAGACTTTACCATATCCCAAAGGACGGACTCGTCCCCCAACCTGATCTACTGGAGGTTCCAGGGAAGCAACTTTATTATTATTATAAAATCATCTTGGCCATCTTGGGACCCAGAAGAAATAGAATTAGTCATAACAGTCCTATTACCCGTCTAGTTAATAAGGTTGTCTTCCCCCCTTTTTAAGTACAGTATAAGCATTTACCGGATTCTATTTATAGGGAAATGCAACATTGTCAAAAGATATATGGCAGGCAAAACAAGGCGTTTTAGGTAGAGGATATTTGGAATAGATAGAAAGAAGAAGAAAAAAAACAGGCTAACAATATATGTAGGTAGCCCTCAACTTGCAACTGTTCATTCAGTAACCATGCAAAATCAGATGGAGCTGAATGAAGAGACTTATGACCCCTGCCTGAAGTTATGGCTGCTACAGCACGTGAACAAAATTTGGGGATGTAGTAATCAGCCCACTGTTATGACCAATTGCAGGGATGCTTCAGTGCCCCCTCCCTAGCCTATCTTCCCCCATTGTGCCCTGCTGGGTCTCCACAGGCCCTACTTCCCACCTTACTGGGTCCCACAGCCTCTTCCCCCTCCTTGTTATGCCTTGCACTTACCTTTCCCATAGACCTCCTCTGGAAGCAGCTGATCTGCCATTCATCCTTGCTACACCAAAGCCACATAATCTGTTTTAGAAGTGGGCACCATTCTGGAAGCAGCAACAATTAAGTGGCTTGCTTCCAGGACAAAAACCACATAGCTTCCGTAACCATATAGCAAGATTGATGGTTGGATCATCCACGTTTTCCTTCTAAAAGGTGATCTGGGAGACATGTGCTGGGTAGGCATTGCAATGCAGGCCTGTGCTATGCCTTTGAGGGCCTTCAATTTTAAATTTTGAAGACCTTTCATTTACTTCTATCAATCAGTAATTTAATGGAAATATTCCAAAGTGTCATTAAAATAAAACAAGACACACTCAGTATAGAATTCAGGCTCAAAGTCTGCCAGTTGCATTTGGGATCATGCTAAATTTTGCAACATTCCTAAAAAAAAAAATTGCAGTTGAAAAGTAATCAGTAAAAAGCAAGTATGTTCCTTGCTCAAAGTGTGAAGGAAGTGGGGATATGAGTTTTGCCCATCGGATACATTAAAAAGGAAATAAAGTAAGGCATATGCTATTGATTCAGTTGGAGTATTGGAACAGATGCAGCATAGCCAAGTATCAAACTTACAAATACATAGTATGCAGTGATTGTTCCTTCCAGAATTAACAACTAAATTTCAGAAAATGTGGAAAATGAAGGATAAATTGTATTTGATCTTCATTTACATAGGTTGCTGAAGCACTGTGGAAATCAATAGTCAGAAATCATGCTTGCTTTATTTTTCACAATAGCCCCTAAAATTATTTGACAGGTTTTTCAAAATACCAGGGATTTTCTTTTTGAATAACGCTGATTCTATGTGTCATTGGATTCAGAGCTTAATTCATAATCCTTTTTTTAAAAAAATACCATGACTGTGAGATTAGAAGCGCAAAGGCTACTTGATAAAAAGTGTATTAGAGTTAATTATTCATTGACATTAATAATAGGATTAAACTGATAATAACCATATGCAATTGAATGCATCCTTTCCAAGTTGGCAGAGCGACTTTTACGTAGACATATTGCACACAATTATTCTAAAACTACAGCTGATCAAAAGGCAAAGCAGTGCATACTGATGTCCTGCTCCAGATAGACAATTCTTACTCTTAATGGGAATTTAAGCACAGGAAACTACTGTTGAAAGTTAAATTCTGGACTCATCCTTCTAGCCAGAAAAATGAGCGGCAGAAATGTCACCTTAGCAGAAATAAAGGGGTTAAAACCAGCTGCTAGAAAGTTTATTCAGAAGCAAAGTGACACAGCATCAGTTCTGGGACAGCGGACAACCAGGTCTGGTGAGTAGACGGATTTTTATACAGTTTCTGGGCTTTGTAATTGAAATATCCAGATTTGTTGTGTGCTTTTTAATATTTTAATTGTGGTGGGCTAGCTTCTATTGAGGTGCTGGGGTCATGTCCTGCTCTTTAGGTCAAATGAGGGAACGTAGATTAAGTGTTATTATTTTGCATCTTAATCCCTTTAGCCTTTGGCTTCTTGTGAAACCTGCAGCCGGCCATCATTCTCGTTGTGAATAGGCTATAGCCAGTGGCACTTTCTCCTTCTGAATGGAGCTGTTCTAGATGCTTGGTATCTGCTTTCAATAAGCGCGCCACTTTTGTGAATGAGATACAAAAATATTTCATCCATGGATACTTGGCTTGTTGCAAAAACTGCTCCGGATGATTTTCCTAGTCATTGAGAGAGTGCAGTTTGATTTTTCTGTTGTGGGAAGTTTTTCTTATTTCTTGGGATGCTTTTCCTTCCCTTCTGATTTTTTTTTTGGGGGGGGGCTCCCTACAATCCCCCATTTTGTGCTAAAATTTATGAAAAACAGTCAGCACAACCATGTTTTAATTGGGGTAAAGTTTGTATTTTCTATCTATTTCGTATATTATTAGGGATACCTGCTTGGACCCTCTTTTAGGGTTTGGTGAAATTGGGAGGCAGTTTTTCAAGTTGTTGAAGCATGGGGGTATGCACTGACAGAGGCAGCAGAGAAAGATCCCCAAGGTGATCACAGCAGTAGCCCCCAGCAGGAGGGCCCTTAACCAATGGAGGTCAAAGGGGACTTTGTCCTAACCAATATCTTGTGTTAGATGGTTTAGGTATTTTATGTCACCCTCTACCAGTTCTGAGTTTTCAGTTAGGTTGAAGTAGCACATACCTCAAAGCCATGATTGTGTCTCAGTAGTAAGTCATCAATGGCTGCCCTGTTTTCAAATGTGGCTTCCCTAACCTGTCTCGGTTCCCTGTTCAGAGCATCTAAGGCTTTGGAAGTCGAAAAGACTTTTTATGAGGGCACATGCCACTGTCTATGTTTCTTGTATTACTCGCAGCAAGTGCTGGCACCCCAACCAATGATAGTGTCAGTGCCACATATTCTATTTTTGTGATGAAGGCTGTTTTGGAGTCACAATTGGATGATAGGATTTGGAGATCTCTCCTCTGTAGGGAGGGTATAAAAACTGTTAACCGTCCCAGGGTGCAGGGTCCTCCAGCAGCATTGGTGGAGAGGTAAGAATGCCACAGAGTATCAACCATCCCAAGGGAAGTTTGATATGACTATATGCAAAGGGAATTGTTTCTGTATGGTTTCAGGTTTGCAGATATAGTCCTGACTTGCTGTGGAACTAATTTTCAGGTCCCCGGGGAGATGATGTAACCCAGGTAGGTCACCTCCCTTTGTAAATACTGGAGCTTTGTGGGTGATGTATTGTGCCCCTTTCTGCTAGACAGTGGAGTAAGTGACAGGTAGCAGTTCTGCAGTCATCCTCCATCTCTGAGGCTAACAATAAGTCATCCACATACTGAACTAAGGTTGATTTACATGGCAGGAGGATGGATGAAAAGTCTGCCTTTAGGAACTGAGAGGTGGGTGATTCTGTATATCCTGGAGGCTGACAAGTCCAGGTGTACTGCTGGTCTTCCCATGTAAAGGCAAACAGATACTGTCTACCAGAATGCTAAAAAATGCTGCACAAAGATCTACTACTGTGAAGACAGTTGCTAAGGCTGGTATTCCAGTGATGATGGTGGCTGGGTTTGGTACCATTGGGCCCTTAGGTATCACATATGTGTTCATGAGCCTCAGATTGTGCACAAAGTGAAAAATGGGGTTGCCTTCTGAAAAGGTCTGGGGCTTCCGAACCGGGAAGATCAGAGTGTTACAAGGGGAGGTGCACTTTCGGAGGACCTCTTGCACCACATATGTCTTGATTAGTTTTCTAATTGGTTCAATTGCTTCAGCCATAATTCTGTACTGGGGAATGCAAGGTGGTGGTCCTGTTTTGACCTGTATTTTAACTAGGGTGGGTCCCTTAAGGAAGCTCACCATAGTCAAGTCCCAGCACCATAATGAAGGGGACAGGCCATGTAGGTTGGGATGTAGTTGGTTTGAAGGGGCTGGAATGGTTGTGCAATGGATGTGTTTGGCTGGGGTGTCTAAGGTGACCCTGGTAGAGGAACACTTTATTGTGGCTCTAAGCTTGCATAGAGGTCCCTTCCTAGCAGTGACAAGGAAAACTGGGGACAAATGGTGAACGAATGGTCCACGGAGAAAGGCCCTATCTCGACCCACATATCGTTAGTGAATTCTACAGAGATTATTTTGCCTCCTACTCCAATAATATTGTCACTAACTTCTGGCACTACCGACCCTTTAAAATGGGGGCTCTGTGATTAGTGGTGAGGTGGCTCCTGCTGATAATCAGCCTTAGTTACGTGTCCCTCTTTCCATTTTTTGTTCTTGTCCTTTTTGTCTTTCTCATTTTCTGAGGGTGAGTTATCGGTGTCTAGCTGGGACTATTCATTCTCCCCAGCTCCAAGACTTTCAGGATTTGACCGTTCTGCCCAGTAGTACCAATATAGTACATGTGAGGGTTTCAGTTTAGACCTAAGTGTCTTCAAGGTTTTATAATAAAAAGTACCACCTTTTGAGCAAATTTGGTTTCTGGTTTCATCACTGAACAGAGTCCACTTTTCACACAATCTGCCTGTGTGCCTCTTTGTCATTCCTGCCTCAATGGGCAAGTTTTCCTGCTCACAGGCCTCTATTAATCTCCCTAGTGGAGATCTTGGTGGGATCCTCAATTCTGAGCATCCCATATTTTGGGTTTCCTTCCTACCATCTGTGACAAGATGGTTTCCTTTCCTGGGTCTCTTGCAATCCACAGATTTCTCTACACAAAGATACACAAAGGTACCTTTTAGGTTGTGGTCTGCCACCTCTGGGTTTTCAGGCAAATGGCCTGGAAGGACTCTGTCAGCTGAAATTTCTCAGAGTACAAGCTCCTCCTTTTGGTCAGGACTCCACCCAGTGATTCCCAGCCGGCTGCCTAGGACAATGGTGGCGAACCTATGGCACGGGTGTCAGAGGTGACACTCAGAGCCCTCTCTGTGGGCACGTGCACCGTCGCCCCAGTCCTAGGCCTTCAGCTGGGTTTTATAAAACCTTTTCGCTTTAAGCTTCCGCTGCCGTGTGCAAAAAAAAAAGGTTCAATCAACGAGTCAATTTCAACTTCTCGCGGGGAAAAAAAAGATCTTGCAAAGTTGGAATTGATTGATTGAACTTTTTAGTCCCATCCAGTTTGCCGTTACCACCGCAGCCACGCCCACCCAATGGGCCATACCCACCCGGCACCCGACAATGCATAAGTGGGTTTGGGGTTGCAGTTTGGGCACTTGGTCTCTAAAAGGTTCGCCACCACTGGCCTAGGAGCAAGCTTTGCACCCTCTTTATCAGTCTTTCTTCCACTCAGTCCCTCTCCTTCCATTGCAGAAGGTCTTGTGCTTTGACCAAACCCCCTTGCTTTCCATAGCCCATCAGTCACAGTCCTGTGGGACTAGCAGTGGGTCAAAAGTATCTCATTCGTAGATACTTGGCTTGTTGCAAAAACCACTCCGTGTGGTTTTCCTAGTCAGTGAAAGAGTGTGGTTTGATTTTTCTGTTATGGGAAGTTTTTCCTATTTCTTGGAATGGTTTTCCTTCCCTTCTGATTTTCTGGGTGGGGGGGAAGGGCTCCCTACCCTACATAGCAGAATAATAATATTCAATTATAATCTCAGTTCTTTCTTACATGTTAACTAATCTCTACTTATCCATTTGTGCCAATATTTATATTGACCTTATTGTTCTTTTCTCTGTCATTCAGCTGTGAACATCCAAAATAATTTGTTCGATCTGAATACTACATTTCCAAA
>NW_015393045.1:12239-26101 GCF_001527695.2 Protobothrops mucrosquamatus
GGTGCCCCCACCCTCTGGAATGAACTACCCCCCGAGATCCGGATGATTCCGGATCTCCTTACTTTCCGCCGCGCCCTCAAGACATGGCTTTTCCAGCAAGCGGGCCTGACCTAGGGAGGATTTTAGGTAGGGATGATTTTAAAAGTAATTTTAATCGGAAACACAGCTGGCAATATTTGGTTTTTAATTCGGCTTTTATCGGGGTTTATTTTTTGTATTTCTGTATTTTTGTATTTTGTATTTTTTGTATTTTGTGTATAGTATTTGTTTTTTAATATGCTGTGAACCGCCCTGAGTCCTATGGGAGAAGGGCGGTATACAAATTAAATTAACATAACATAACATAACAATATATTTCCCCGAAGGAATAATGGAGAAGATCTTAAAAAAAGATAGAAACCAGCCCCCAGAAATCAGCCCCAGCCCCTCTCCCCCAAGCAGAAACTAGGCAGAGGCCAGTTTTAGAAATGCAGATGTAATAATCCATTCAGGAAGGTTGGAGCCAGGAAGCTATTAGGAAGACACCCAAATTCTAAGGACAGGAGACATAATAGGATTAACCCACCAATACCCAAAGGGCACACTCAGACTCAGGTCAAAGTACATGACACAGGAAATACAAAGCCTCAAACAGGAACAGGAAACAACCTCAAGAGCCCCAGAAGGTATAAAAACCCACCACTCCCTGCTACATGTGGTCAGGTTTTTTTTTCCCCAGAGCCATCTTTTCTGTCTGGCTCTCCTCTTCAATAAACTGCAATCTTCTTTCTAAAGCAGTCTCCATGTTGTTTATTCCCAGCTTGGACTGGACCCTGATGAAGATTTTTCTTTGTACACAGGCAATTGTGATTATAAATCAAGAACAGCTAAAGACTAGAAAATGAATCTTGAAAATGACAAACGTCTTCAAAAGGGCTCCTTCTACTGAATTTAATATCCAGGAAAGGTCACAGTGAGATAGGTGGCCCTTATCTATAAAATTCAGAGCCAGGATCTCAAATTGTACCAAGAAAGCACTGCCAAACAGTCAACGTCTTCCAATACAGATGTAATCTGATTTCATGTACCAAAGAGCAGTTTAGCTGTCACATTTTCCACTAACTGAAGCTTCTGAGCACTCTTCAAGGTAATGCAATTTAGAGTTCATGGATAACTCCTCCCAGTTCTAATCACTCAGCAATGTTCATTAACTATAGTTGTGTAAATGCATTTGGTGCCTCAGTGGCTTCTATGGAATCTGTCATAGTTGCAATTAAGAGACAGGAGTGAATCTATTCTGCCAGGGGAAGTAGAGCCTCACCCTGGAAAGACTAAATTCCAAACAAGTATCAGTCTAGGGCAGGGGTAGGCAACCTTGGCTCTTTTATGACTTGTGGACTTCAACTCCCAGAATTCCTGAGTCAGCATGGCTGGCTGAGGAATTCTGGGTATTGAAGTCCACAAGTCATAAAAAAGCCAAGCTTGCCAACCCCTGGTCTAGGGGATCAACTGCTTTTAGAGTTAGATTGCAAAGATCTGACAGTCATAAATATAGTGATAGAATTCTCACTTATGGATGATCTTTCCCAACAATTTCATATAGCTACTGAAGAGCATATAGCAGAGGTCCTCAACCTTGGCAACTTTAAGACTTGTGGACTTCAACTCCTCCCTGGCTGAGGAATTCTGGGAGTTGAAGTCCACAAGTCTTAAAGTTGCCAAGGTTGAAGACCCCTGGCATAGAGAATCAGATGAAACCTCTAGAACACAATAGGCCAATGGCCTCACTGCCAAATAGGTCTACTACCTTTGGGGAACAGGAAAAAGCAGAACTATCATAGCACAGTCAGCTAATGTGCTCACTAGGCAATACAAAAATATAAAGGTTGATAGTACAGGAACTCAACTCACTCTCATTGGGCTTCCTGGCATCATGGTAGAGAGCTGGATGGCAGGGTTGCCCAGGGAAGTCCCTGGTGGGAGAGGCCTAGAGGAGTGACTCCAGAAGAAGAATGAGCATCCTGGCACCAGCTGCCAGCTTTATAGACAGGCTCGGAACCCTGTTCCCTTGACAACCAGGGAAACACCCTGGCCCGGAATGCCATCGCTCAACTGCCTTTTTTTGAACCTGTACAATTATAACAGCTCCCTCCCCCCAGAACATTTAAGTCTCTGCCTTTCCTGGGGAAATTTGGTTTTCATCAAAAAACAAATACATAATCTGTGGGGCACAAAGCCCTCAGAAACACTCAGAGATGCCTCCTAGCTGTTCTGCTCAGCCTCCTACTCTTTTCAACCTACTTTTTACCTTAGGACCAGCCCATGAAGCAGCAAATCTAAATCTTGCAAACCATGGGGAATGTCTGGTCAGAGGAAAACTTTCTTGTTTTCACAATGTGGGTACTCTTTAAGAAAAATCTCTGAGAGGGAACTTGAAATTAACAATGAAAAGTTCTCCAGATGAGGTTTGTATTTTCTGCTCAAGTGAGACACCAGATGACTTTAGTTTTACAAGTCAAGAACATATCAGCCTATTCGGTAACATCCCCTAGAAAAGTCACCCAAAGAAAAGAATCAAGTTAACAAAGTTTAAAATAAATCTGGGTTGCTACTTTGAACCCACTAAATAAACCTTCTAAATATCAAACCACAATTTCAGCTAGTTCTCGTTGCTCTAACCAACCTCCTGTTGAAGCCTAATCACAAACACATCATTATCATCATTATTATTATTATTATTATTATTATTATTAATAATAATAATAATAATAATAATAATAATAATAATAATAATAATAATAATAATAATAATAATAATAATAATAATAATAATAATAATAAGAAGAAGAAGAAGAAGAAGAAGAAGAAGAAGAAGAAGAAGAAGAAGAAGAAGAAGAAGAAGAAGAAGAAGAAGAAGAAGAAGAAGAAGAAGAAGAAGTAGTAGTAGTAGNTGTGCTGTCCCTCTTCAAGCATGGAATTTCAAGTAACCCCAGAATATCTTCAGAGTAATTGAAGTAATAAATAAACTACTCAAGTTCTTCTTTAAGCAAAAGGAAGGAAGGAAGGAAGGAAGGAAGGAAGGAAGGAAGGAAGGAAGGAAGGAAGGAAGGAAGGAAGGAAGGAAGGAAGGAAGGAAGGAAGGAAGGAAGGAAGGTCGGTCCTCTAGTCAAACCTGAACATTTCTGGCACATGACCATCCAGTCTGTGTTTGAAGATATCAAGGTGATAGAGAATTCATATGTGACAGCCAGTTTCACTTTCTTAGAACCAGGCAATTATTTCTGATGACTGGTAGAACTTTTTTTCTTTTCTTTCAACTCATTGGTCCTGAGAAGAACTCCATGCTGTCTTCTTTTGACACTGTTTTAATACTTGAAAATTTCTACTATATATTTTCTGGTTCATTTTCTTCTGTAAGCTAATATATCCCAAACTTTAACAATTCTTTCTAGGACTTGATTCCATCATGGTGATAGCCCTTCTCTGAACTCATTCAATTAGAATAGAATAGAATAAAATAGAATAGAATAGAATAGAATAGAATAGAATAGAATAGAATAGAATAGAATAGGAACTGGAAGGGACCTTGAAGGTCATCTAGTCCAGCCCGCTGCTCAAGCAGGAGAACCTATACCAGTTCATACAAGTGACTGTCTAGTCTCTTCTTAAAAACCTTCAGTGATGGAGTTCCCACGATTTCTGAAGGAAAGCTGTTCCACTGGTTAATTGTCCTCACTGTTAGGAAGTTTCTCCTTAATTCCAGGTTGCTTCTCTCTTTGGTCACTTTCCAACCATTGTTTCTTGTTCTGCCCTCTGGTGCTTTGGGGAATACTTTGATGCCCTCTTCTTTGAGGCAGCCCCTCAAATACCGGAATACTGCTATCATGTCACCCCTGTTTCTTCTTTTCTTTAGACTACCAAACCCAAGTCCTGCAGCCATTCCTCACATGTTTTAGTCTCCAGGCATTTGATCATTTTAGTTGCTCTTCTTTTTTCAAAGTCTCAACATCTTTTTTGTAATACGGTGACCAAAATTGGTTGCAGTATTCCAGTTGTGGTCTTACTAGGGTTTTATAAAGTGGTATTAATATTTCACATGATCTTGATTCTATGCCTTTGTTTCTATAACCCAGGATTGTATTTAGCTTTTTTGTCTGCTGGTACACACTCATATTCAAGTCATCATCCATTAGAACTCCAAGATCCCTCTCACAGTTACTGTTTTTGAGCCTAGGTCTTGCCTAGTCAGTATTTATACCTTTGATTTTTCCTGCCTAAATGTAAAACTTTGCTTTTCTCCACATTAAAATTTATTTTGTTGGATAGGGCCCATTGTTCAAGTTTGTCAAGACCCTGACAAAATTTTTGGATCCTGAGCTTGTCTTCTGGGGTGTTGGCTATTCCTGCCAGTTTAATGTCATCTGCAAATTTGATGAGTTCCCCTTCTATCCCCTCATCTAAGTCATTTATGAAGATATTGAAGAGTACTGGGCCTAAAACAGAGCCTTGTGGCATCCTACTGCTTACTTCTCTCTATCTGGATGTAGTACCATTGAGGACTACTCGCTGAGTACAGTTTGTCAGGCAGCTACAAATTCATCTGGTGGTGATGTTTTCTATCCCAGTGTTTTCTAGCTTACTAAGCAGCAGGTTGTAGTCTATTTTGTCAAATGCCTTACCGAATTCTAAGTATACTATGTCCACAGCATTTTGCTAGTCTACTAATTTAGTCACTTTATCAAAGAATGAAATAAGATTGATTTGGCATGATCTGTTTTTAACAAACCTGTGCTGGCTACTAGTAATAACTTTGTTTGCTTCTAGTTGTTCGCAGATCTGTTCTTTGATTATCTTTTCCAGGATCTTCCCAGGTATTGATGTTAAACTGATTGTGTGTAGTTTCCTGGGTCCGTTTTTTTCCCTTTCTTGAAGATAGGAATCACATCAGCCCTTTTCCAATCCTCGGGTACTTTCCTGGTTCTCCATGATTTTTGAAAGATATGGTGCAATGTTTCTGAGATAACATCTGCCAGCTCCATCAGAACTCTGGGATGTAATCTGTCAGATCCCAGTGATTTATATTCATCAAGGTTGGATAAGTGTTCTCTTACCATTTTCTTGCTTATTTTAATTTTTGTTTCTAATTTGTCTTTTGCAATAGTTTTTTTGGGTATGTTGGGCTATAGTACCTTTTTGTGTGAAGACAGATGTAAAGAATGAGTTAAGCAGCTCTGCTTTTTTCCTACTGCCTGTTACTTCCTTTCCATCTTCTTTCTTTAATGGACCTACAGTTTCCTTGACTTTTTTCTTCTTAGTGTGTTGAAAGATTTTTTTTTTTTACTGTCCTTGATTTCTGTTGCAAGTCTTTGTTCATTCTCAGCCTTTGCTTTCCTGACTTCATCTTTGCATGTTTTTGCTGTCTGCTGATAATCAGCCTTAGTTATGTGTCCCTCTTTCTGTTGTGTCCTGAGCCTGCAAGAGGCAGGCTCGGGACGTTGCAAGAGTCCCGGGCATTTGCAGAAGCTGCCCAGGACCAGACTGAGCGGCGCCAGCCTTGTGCGCATGCGCAAGGCGGGAAAAGCCCGCCTCATGATTGGTTGAACTTGCCCGGGGATCAGAGGGTATAAATAGAGGCCTGCGTGCCTCTGCTCTGGTTGTTCGTAGAATAGAGCAAACAAGAAAAAGACTTGTTGGAGATGCTTCGTCTCAAGCACCATTATTCTCCGGACTTAACACTTTCCATTTTTTGTACTTGTCCTTTTTGTCTTTCAGTTTGTCAGAGAGATCTTTGTGCAGCCATGCTGGTGTCTTCTTGAATTTCTTGTTTTTCTTTTTCAGTGGTGTTGTGCTAGACTGGGCTTTTATGATCATATTTTTTAGAGTTTCCCATGCTTCTTGAGATTTTTTCCCCTTTAGGATTTTTGTCCATGGGATCTTTCCTAGGTTCTCTCTGAGTTTGTTAAAATCAAATCAGCTCTTTTGAAGTTTAAGACACTGGTTGGATTATTTTCTATTGCTTCTGTTCATATTATATTGAATTTTAGTATGACATGGTTATTTTCACTCAAGGTTCTGGCAACTTCAACTCCTTCTATCACTTCTTTATTAGTAGAATTAGGTTCAGTATAGCTTTACTTCTAGTGACAAAGTTGGATGATAAAGTTGTCATCTAGATTGGTTAGGAATCTGTTTGATATCCCACTCACTGCAGAGTTTATCTCCCAGTTGATATCTGGCTAGTTGAAGTAAAAATAAATTCCCAGACAAGGCAAAACTGGGTATGTGTCCTCAGTATCACAGTATTTATCTGGTTTGGCTATACTTTTTAATCAGTACTGCAATATTGGCTTTTCCTATAGCCTATCATAAAGATCAAGAACAATATTGTTTGCTTTAATGCAGGGGTATCCAACCTTGGCAACTTTAAGACTTGTAGACTTCAATTCCCAGAGTTGAATCCACAAGTCTTAAAGTTACTAAGGTTAGACACCTCTGCTTTAATGTCTATCTTCAGTTTATGTCCATAAAGCTATTTAAATTCTATTTCATACAAAAAAAACTAAACTCTCCAATATGATGAAATCTAGGCAAACACTAACAACATTTCAAGAGCTTCCACTTGTGGCGCATGCAGGGTTATTCATTAATTCTGGACTATGTTTATTATTTTCACGCCAGTAAGCAAATTAATGGTTGTTAATAATGTTTAGATTGTCTCATTCCTGCTGAGGCCCGGGTTGTAAAAAAAAAAAAAGTAATATGCATTTAAATTGCTGCTATAGAAAAAATGGTTGCAGAGCATGGTTATCTTGTACTTTTCAACCATTTTAATACTTTATATGACCTTTCCCACTTCACTGAGAAAAGGTTGCATATATTGCAAATCATCTACCCAGCTAAAATGTTGCTCAGGGATCTGAGGGCTACAGGAAAGTTAATACCTTCGATTGAAAGATAATAGACTTGACTGATTCACAGATTTGACAGATTTATAGACTGGGTTGATCTAACTTTGCTTTTTGCCGCCTATGTGATATATCAGGTGTGAGGAATGCTTTTTAGGGAGGCCTCTGTTTGTTTTGCTAGCCTCGAAGACCTCAGCATTACATGATGTTTGCTTGGTATTGGGGATGGAGTGTATAAAAACTACAGGAACCATTTGTTTGAAGTTGTTTGCTTGGGGAGCAATCCCCAAGTGACTCTATTCTCTGCAGAATAAAGTTGTTCTTATCTCCACCCTTGGTCTGTGATTCATTGGGTGATAGCACCACAGGCTTTCCTAGGACAGCAGATCTCTAGTGATCCAAAAGGGATTCAGCTTGTGACTTTGCTGGGTTTTATAGAGCGTGTCCTTGCTCAAGGAAGGGCACGCTCTATAAAGGAAACAGTGCACATTCAAGACCCATTGTCATCTTTCCAGCATATTGAACATAAAAGAGGAGACGCCCTATGGACCCAAAGGTGCAACACCTGTGTGGAGATAGCGAGCCTTCTTCCCTTTGCCTTGATTTGGTGAGTATCCTCCCTTCTTCATGTGTCCACCTTAGCCCCAAAGAATCTGAACACCAAGGGCAGTATGTATTCACCTGTGAGGTACTGTCTGCACTGTCTGGAACCTGATTTCAGAGGCAGGGGACAAATGGTGGATAGATAGGGGAGGTAGTCAGATATGCAGTCCTTTGGCTTATGCTTTGAAATTTTTTAAGAAGTTAGGAGGAGGTTATTGCCTGAGAAAAGACCAGTTATCATTTTATTATACAGAGAAGAGCAACTAAGATGATCAAAGGCCTGGAGGCTAAAACATACAAAGAACATACAAAGACTTGGGTTTGGCTAGTCTAAAGAAAAGAAGAAATAGGGGAGACATGATAGCAGTGTTTCAGTATCTGAGGGGCTGCCACAAGGCAGAAGCAGAGCACCAGAGCACCAGAGGGAAGGACAAGAAACAATGGTTGGAAACTGATCAAGGAGAGAAGCAACCTGGATTTAAGGAGAAACTTCCTGACAGTGAGGACAATCAACCAGTGGAACAGCTTAACCCCAGAAATCATGGGTACCCCATCACTGGAGATTTTTAAGAAGAGACTAGACAATCACCTGTCTGAGATGGTGTAGGTTCTCCTGCTTAAGTGGAGGGGCTGGACTAGAAGACCTCCAAGGTCCCTTCCAGCTCTATTCTATTCTAGTATGAACATTCCAGGCCATGGTATGAACTTGAAAATTCTGAAAACTGGCCATCTGAAGGGCCTGTGAAATATGAGAATTTAGGTTTGCTTAAGGTTTTAGAAAGTAAGGAACTTATGAAGGATGATGTGACTCCTTCAGCTTCTCCATCTTATCTAGCTAACAATCAGCTTGTAAGCCCTCCACATTGGTGTATCCATTACTGCTAGTCTGGAGAGTGAGGGGGACAGGGAACAAGTGTGGAGGGGACTGTCAGTAACGCCTTCTCACTCCCTACCTTCAAAATTGTTGGCCAGAGCTAAGAGTATATTCTGGAATGGTGCCTTTAGGAAGGCTCCCCTCCTGGGACAGATACCTCAACTGGGACAGCCACCTAGAATTATGTTTATGCACTACCTATTTTCACATTGGGATCTCTATAGTTGGAAAAATAATGTTTCGTGGAAAGAATAACCAGATGGAACAACCTTTTTGTTGAGCTCTGTTTTTAAAACTATCCAACCTACTTGGGGTGATTGGATTAGTTTGTTGGATGTTGTCTTTACCCCAAAGAGAGAAGACCTGTTATGAAGAAGGCAAGGGAACACGCGGCAGTCCAAAGGGCAAAAGATAACTTTGCCCCCACTGTGGCTCAGCTGTTCCCTGAGGATAACCCAAATTAGATATGCTGTATCATCCTTTTGATTGCTTAAAACTTCTGGAATCTCTCCGGGGAGGGGGGAGGAAATACATACATGGAAAGAAACAAATGTAAACATGCTTTCAGATGTTTGTGCCCCTTATGAAATATTATAAACTGATTCCAACTTGGGACAACATGCATTTAAAAACTGGAGAACTTGAATGAAGGACTTACTCAGGATGCAGATTATAGAGAGCTAATCACATTAAAGCTAACCTACACATTACAATCTAGAAAAGCTTGACACAAGCATTTGTATCTGCTACCTCCGCGGTGTATCCAGCACAAAACCAATTGGCTTGCTTTCAGGGCTGGGTTCAATAGTTCAGATGTTAGACTGGGGTTAGGAAACCTGAGATTTAACTCTCACTTAGCCATGAATCTCACTCCATTCAAATTCAATTTTAAAACAAAATTCCAATTCAAATGTATTTACTTCATATAGACCAAAGTAGCTCATTGCATAAATTTTAGTCATTATCTTTCAGTCAAAATTTACTCATGAGGTAGTGATTGTGAGGATAAAATGAAGGGACAAGTCCACGTTTACTGCTCTATGTACTTGAGAAAAGACACAAATAATCTTGTGATCCCAAATGAAGAGTCTTTACCATAAAATATTTCGAAATAACAGAATAATCATTCTCCAGAGAGTCAGTTGAAGTCCAGCAACAATCTTTACAATAATATTTGTGTTCTAAGTTGGAGTTGGATTTTTCCACTAAAACTGTATTTGGCTTTAAAACTGACACCAAATACAACAGTGACATCTTGGCTAATTACTACCTACCAGACTATTTGTAAAAGCTCTGATAGGTTTTATGGACCTGGCAAAAGTGGGATATATTTTTATAGTAATAGCAAGAGTATTCAAACTTTACCCGTTAGGCAATTCTAGAACAAACATGAAGTTTATATGTTTCAACTATTAGGAGAATATCACCTTCAGATTATAGTTAGGAAACCATTCAATCAATCAATCAATCAATTAGAATAGAGCTAAAAGGGACCTAGAGTCTAGGACAGTGATGGCGAACCTTTTAGAGACCAAGTGCCCAAAAACTGGCCCCGCCCCTGCTCCACCCCCTACCCTGCCGATGATCCGCCCTCACACTGTCCCCCACCCCGCCTGCCTCCAGGGCCACTCACCACCTCCAGGGCCCACCAGCAGCACCATGGGGCCCACCAGCAGCACCATGGGGCCCCACAGCATCAACTGTGCATGATGGGGCGTGAGGGCAGAGTCTTGTCTACACTGCCTGGCTGCCATGTCCTTGGCTGCGCTGCTCCATGTGGGCCACGCTCAGGGGTGACTCCTCCAGGGGGGCTGCTGGTGAGGGGGTCGTGGGGGGAGGCGAGGCTGGGGCAATGGCATGTGTGCCCACAGAGACGGCTCCGAGTGCCACCTCTGGCACGCGTACCATAGGTTTGCCACCACTGGTCTAGGACTTTCCCAAATGCTGAGAATAAAGGGGTCACTCTGTCTTTGGAAGGAGGACATGCCACCACATCAGGGCCCCAAGGAAAAGTTTTCCTTCTGTCCATGTTCCTTTCACCCCTCACCATGATGGAACCTCAAGCAAGTCTGCCTTTGATGCTCTTAAAAAGATGGCAGAATCATTTTAATTAATGATAAGTAATTATATTGAGTGATATAGTTTTACATCACTGGATGTTCAGAAGGATGAGACTCTCCTTATCTAACAGGCATATTATTTCAACTGATTGGGACCAACCAAACATTTTTAGATGTACATTGTATGAAGGTGTAGTGTTTTCATAAGGAGTGGGGGGTTTTTTTTAGGCTGATTGTTCTTTTTAGTGTTGTTTGTCCAGAGTAAATTGATTAGTTACACAATGTTTATATTGTCCCAAACAACAAATACATTTTTGGGGGGCCTTGAATGTAAATGTGCAAAGATTTGCAAAATTTTCACACACCAAAGCAGTTGTGTTGTTACTTCAAGACCAGCAGACGCTAACCTAAAATTGTGGGTTAATATAGCACGTTCAAGCTAACCAGCAGAAGAATAAAGAAATAATGAATAAAGAAAAGAAGTTAAAAAAAAGGCTTCAAGGACTTTGATATTTTAAACTCCACAGTCTTGTTCTTGAGGCCATAACATTACCCGATCCAGTTAACACATTAATTTTCCCCCAAACCCTTTGAAGAGGAACAAGAAAGAATATAAGTTGGCTTTGCATTCACTCTAGTAAGAGACCTGGTTCCACTGTAGTTACAACCTTGTTAGAATGAACTTCCTCCAGCTCAGTGAATTTTATACTCACAGTTTTCCCCAGGAAACTGATTGAACTTTTCCACAAAGTTCAGATTAAATTGCTGCATAGAAAGAAGCACAATGTTCTAGCAACAACTCCTTTCCCGAAGTGTCAAGTAAATATGAAATTGTGTTGCACTTGTGGGAGATGAATTAATCAGTAATTTTCCATCTTTTTTTCCTTTTAACATATACCAAATGTCAGATTAAACTCCCAAGGCTGGATTATACTGTATGTTATAACCTTATTTTTAAACCACATTCATAGATACATCTATAAATTAAAATTAATGCAGTGAAATCTTTTTTGAACAGACAGTAAAAAAGCATGGGGTTGAAGTAAAAAATTAACAATCATGGCAACAAAGCTTAGGAGATGTAATGCCCTGTTAACCATGTGAACTCTTAATTTACTAATGGCTCCAAACAAAGGTTTAGTTGATTAGATCCTATCAAGTCAAGTTAGTGACCTCATAGATAATGTTAGCATCTCAGCCTCTTCTACTAACATTCCATACTTCATCCGAGAACTTTCAAGTGATCTCTTTAATTTTTCTATCTACCTTGTCTTTCCCTTCTACTTCTTCAATCTTTTCAGCAATGGTCACATTCTGACTTATAATGGCAGTTCCAGCAGTCCCAATTGTCACTGTTAAACAAATCCAGTGCAGTTGTTAGGCATAATGTCATGTGATTGCCACTTGCAACCTCCCAATGGCTTCCCCATTGACTTTGCTTGTCAGAAGCCAGCAGTGAAGGTCATAAAGGGCGATCATGTGACTGCAGGACATTGTTGACCATTGTAATTAAGAGCTGGTTGCTAAGCACCCAAATCCCAATCGCGTGACTGTGGGAACAGTGCAATGGCTTCCCTACAAGAACTGGTCATAAGTACCACTTGTTCAGTGTCACCATAACTTTGAATGATTGCTGAACACATGTTCGTTAAATGAGAATTACCTATATTATGATCTGTTTTTCTTCAGTTAAAGAACTAGTTGATTAGGAACAATTAAATCATTCAAATGGATAAACCCATAGAATAGGATATATTTATTTATTTATTTATTTATTTATTATTTGAATTTATACCCCGCCCTTCTCCTTGCGGACTCAGGGCGGCTGACAGCCTGATAAAAACAACTACAAAAATACCCCAAAAACTATCATTAAAACAAAGTTAAGATGAAATATTAAATTTGGCCTTATTAATTTTTAAAATTGCTTTTAAAACCCCACTAAAATTTCCCCTTAGGCCAGTCCTGCTTGTTGGAAGAGCCATGTCTTAAGGGTTTATATCCTGTCTTCCATACATACAAGTGCATTCAGAGTGTATTCAGACCCACTTCACTTTTCTCAATTTTTTTATGCTGCAGCCTGAATCTACAATTGTTGAAATTCATTTTTTCTCATTATTTTACACCCAGTACCCCATAATGACAAAGTGAAAACAGAATTATTGTGTACTTACACAGTAACTGCTTGGTTTTTCACCAGGATTACCAAGTCTTTCTTTATATTTCATTTATATATTAATTTGCCCAAGTTTATATGCTGCCCACTTTTCCAGTTAAAGGCAGCTTGCAACATATGAGGTAAAATGCATGCAATCAAGAAACATTAAGAAGCAAAACAATTTAAAAACTGCAAATAGATCCTTAACTGCCATTAAATGCCACCTATTCTCTTAAAAGAAGAGTCTTCATGTCATATTTCACACCATTGTAAGGTAGGACATATTTAAGATTGGGAGTAAGTAGTTCCAGAAGGAGGAACAGGAACGTCTGAAAAATTGACTCCCAGCGCTTCAATTTATTTCAGAATAGGTGTTCCCCTAATTTTGCAGATTGGGTAAATTATATATGAATGAGTTGGTTCTGAAAGTAACAATAACCCAAACTGTAAAGGATTCTATTAGTAATCAGCAACATCTCTTGGAGTTAAGTAAAATCAGGTTAAAACAAAGTAGTTGTGCCACCCCTTAAGGAAATTACAAAATTAGCTAGAAGCAGTGGAGGTGGATGCAATTTAGGTTTATGTTTATACACTGATCTAAGCTGTTGGGATTTTGTTCTTATTGTGTGGGGGAGGTAAATGTATATGTGCCTGCATGACTGTATGTTTGTTTGAACCTGGTCAAGGAAGCAATCAGCTAAGAGAAATTTCTTTCAAATGACTGTATTTAATTCTGTCCCCCCCCCTCCCTTTCCCCCCCCCACCCCTCATAAATTCTTAACTTTGGTATTTGTTATTGTGAGTTATATAATCAAAAACCTCACTCTGCTCAGTTGAGAAAATATTTGCTTTCATAAGTTCCTTGTCTTTCCTAGTACATATAATCACACATTAGCAAAATGGCTTTTGGTATTTCTGTGTCTTTTAGATCAAATGTGTACATTTGGCAGTTATATTATTCAAGTCTAGACTGCAAAACATTGTACATTATCTTACCTATGAGATAAGTTCAGTTACTATATTCAGTAGTTTGAGTATTTTTTAGCACTCCCCTTTTTAGTATGGAAACTTAGTTGTTGTTTTTTTTTAGTCATTTGGCCTCTGCTGTTTTCCATACCTGCTCGCAAGTAGAAGATTAATTGTATAAACTTCTAGATCAGGCATGTCAAACTCGCAACGTCACGTGACATCGCGCAACGTATGGGGCCGGTTTTGCCATTGCTGGCAATGGGGTGGGCGCAGCTTCCACGTGACGCATCCGGCACACAGGCTGGCAGTTTGAC
>NW_015393045.1:26390-31047 GCF_001527695.2 Protobothrops mucrosquamatus
AAGATTAATTGTATAAACTTCTAGATCAGGCATGTCAAACTCGCAACGTCACGTGACATCGCGCAACGTATGGGGCCGGTTTTGCCATTGCTGGCAATGGGGTGGGCGCAGCTTCCACGTGACGCATCCGGCACACAGGCTGGCAGTTTGACACCCCTGTTCTAGATTCACCTATCATGATAATCTGAATAGTATTCTGGAGGAAATCTTTCCCTATAAATGACTCTGACTAAAAGCACTTGCACAGAATGAGCAGATGCCCCTTGTATCCACATCACCTGGAAAAAGGTTGAATCTACCAATTCCACAGTTTGTATGTGAAGCTGGCCCATTGGAGTATCTGAAATACTCTCCATATGATGTAACTGGAGATACCAACACTTTCATCTTTCCACAATAGTGTCACTAGATTGCATTGTTACTATAGCAGTCTTGGTCATGCTTTGCAACATTGAACATTCTGTATACTTATGCTCTGCTGCTGATGTAGCAAATGTTGAAAATCTCTTTTTCTTGTCCCTTTTTAAAATACTTTCCAGAGGTAGAATTTTTATAAAATGATGTATTTTTGGTAAATGTCACCAGTAAGAATGTATAAAGGTTCTTCAAACGTATAATAGAAATTAAATCAACAAGAAGGGACGTTGATGAAAGTGTAAAAAAGCCAGAAAAATTTGGACCCCATTACGTACAGTTTTAAAAGAGCCACATAGAATGGAAACCAGAGATTTCTCTTTTGGATTCATGTATGGGCAGCTGGAAAAAAAACACATGTAACTTTGTTTTTATATATGACAACTGCAGCAAGACTATTACTTCCCACTGCACAAAAGTGGGAAGATTCAACTTTACCCACAGTGGAGGAATGGATGATGAAGATGAACTTGCTGAAATGGCCAAATTGACCCTTTTAATTAGAGAGATGTCACTTCTAAGTTTACGGATGATTGGGAAACTCTTACTGACTTTTGTAGGAAACAGACAAAAATGAAAATCTGATATTGCGATGTCTCCCTTGGACAACTCCCCAGATTCCTCCTCAGATGTCAGTTCAGGGGAAGTTGAGCCCATTACCGGCACATCAGGAACTGATGGCTCTGAACGGCCATCCGAAAGAGATTTAGAGGAGGTTTCCGCTGTGGAAAATTTGCAGTGGCAGACTGCCAGCAAAGAATCAGAATCAGAGTTTGGAAGGGACCTTGGCGGTCTTCTAGTCCAGGCCCCTGGTCAAGCCAATTAGTTGCACTTTCATAGGTGTTGTACTCCAGTTTCCATCATCAGTGGAAGTTGTCACTTTATGGTTTGGGTTTGAAAAAATCTATCTCAAGTGAGATCTTTTTCAATCAATCAAAATAGAGTTGGAAGAGACCGTCAAGGTCCTCTAGTCCAAGGCCTGTGCTCATGCAGGACACATACAAAACTCTATATTAAATTCTATACTAAAATACATAGAAATAGCAACCTCTGACTAAAGATGGCAATGGATCAACATAAAATATAACACTTCAGGACTGGTTAAAATGTATTAAATGTTTAAAGCATCAAGAATATCTAAAGGATTCAATTATTTGGGCTTAAAGGAAAAACTGCAAGGTCTTAACTCAGATTATAAATTCATTTCAGAGTTTTCTTGACAGACAGATGAAACTCTGGGATAGTTAACAAGGGAGCTATACATTGATCTACATATTCATTAGAAAGTTCATCTTGTTGAATTCAACAAAGCTCAAGGATATAAGCAAAGCAAGCAGGAACTTTCCTCAAGTGTGCTTCATTTTTTACTATCCTTAAAAGTAATCCCAGAGCAAGATACAATAAAACCAGTCAAGAAAACAACAGAAAATTCTAACAGTTCACATGGTTTTAAGATTCATTAATGGTGATGGGATTGAAGCATAGCTTGCTTGTTTATTTGTTTGTTTGCTCATTTGATAGCCAGTCTGTCCACTCAGAGAGACCAATGTTCAGTAAAAGGCACAGTGCAATAGTAAACATTCGAACATATGTCAGAATTAATACAATCCTTAATTAAGTTCTGTCTCTAGCAAAAGTGATGCATCTTGACTGCTCTTCTAAAAGAAAAGAGGGGAGCATTTTCCGCACAGGGAGTGATACCAAAAAAACCCCTCCCACATGAGCTGTCATGAGCTCTTCAGAAGATCAGTGGTAGGAGAGGTGGGTAGTCAGGTCCTACAATGTTTAGGACAATATAACCTTTCAAGTTGTATCTGAGAAGCAACTCACACCCAGGATAGCTCTTTCAGCACAGGCAGGACATAACCCCTACATTTTTTTCCAGTTAACAGTTAAGCTGTTGCATTTTACATGAAGTGCAAATTCCAACAGCTTTTCAAGGGCATTGCAGCTATCAAGACATCATCTAAGGAAGTGGCTACCCCTAATAAATCTCACCCAGCTGCAGAAGGTTTGCAATGGGGACACAAGGCATTGGTAGGAAAGCAAGAGAAGTTATTCCTTGCCACAGCCACCATGTCTAAACCTAATGACAACTGAAGATCAAGGAGCATTTCCAGACTGCAAGACTTTTCTTTAGTCGATTAAGTTTTCTGGAAACTAAGCCAAAAAACTCAATCAGTATGGCCAGTAATGAGGGACCACAGGAGTTGTAAAACCACATTTCCTACCTGTGGTTTATTGACTTCTGATTCACTACTGTTGGGGAAACAGTGCTTCACAAGGTGCACTTGATCTGGCTAAGTTATTATTTAATATAGAGCATATATGGTCATGATGCTGAAGAATCCAGAAAAAAACTTTAAAAGACCACTTTGTAATTGAAATGAAATAAATATTTTTGGCTGACAAGGGATATCAGGTGCAGTACTTTTGGAATATTAAAAATGATGAGTTTTGTCCTAAACGTACAACTCACTGACTGTGTACATTGAATAATGGCTACCCAAAAGGACAATTTCCAAAATTACCTTCAAGCATGAGAAGAGATCCTCTAGCATAGCAGTCTCCACAAATCAGAACAACAATATATTTTTCCAATTTTATTTCCAATACCTCAAAATTAGCAGAAGTGGTACTGAGGCCTGGAAACGAAAAGTCAGAATCAAGTTTTAAGGTAACTCTGCTCCTAATATTAGAGCGGTGGTCAGCAATTCTATTGTCCTTACAATAGATTCTCTTAAGCACATAAAAGGCATGGGTTCACACTTGAAAATTACTAACCTCAAAACATCACTGATAGAATATAACATCTTTCTCCACCTCTTCTATCACACAAGCTGCATTTTAAACTGGGTAAACTGCACATATTGGTGTGGAATTAGCAGAGCAGAGCAGAGCACAAGGGTCTTCAAACTTGGCCCTTTTATGACTTGTGGACCAACTCCCAGAATTCCTCAGCCAGGCATGCTGGCTGAAGAATTCTGGAAGTTGAAGTCCACAAGTCATAAAAGGGCCAAGTTTGAAGACCCCTGGCATAGCATGTTTGTAATTTATGAATTGGCATGTGGTATCTACCATGAACTATCTTCTCTGGTAGATGACCTATTCATAGACTATCCTGGTCTTCAGTAATCACTCCAAAGTGGGAATGAGAAAAGGCAGTTGACACTTGACACTGCGGCAAGATAGAACAATACAATTTATCTTTTTTCTTTTGCTTCTTTTTTAATAGGGGAGGAATATGGTTTTTAGATGCATGTCCAAGCTGAACTCCTTGCATGAACTCTTTTGAATGAACTGCCAAATTAAAGAAGGACCTACTGCAGGGGTCTTCAAACTTGGCCCTTTTATGACTTGTGGACTTCAACTCCCAGAATTCCTCAGCCAGGCACACTGGCTGAGGAATTCTGGGAGTTGAAGTCCACAAGTGATAAAAGAGCCGAGTTTGAAGATCCCTGACCTACTGTATATTGCAATAGATCCTCTGCTTACTTCCAGGATAAATGAGGTCACATGTTTGTTCCAGCCAAAGGATCCCATAAAAGCAACAGTGAGGAACAATATTTCTGTTCTATTCTATTATGCACAACATAATCACATAAATTGTAGAGCTGTTCTGCAGGAAGAGGTAAAGAAAGTCAAGATGGTGGCCACAACCACACCATTGAAGCCCTTTTTAATGTACAGAGTGGCATTCTTACACACACAAACACACACACACACACGGATCCTCCTGACAAATCAGTATTCATGAATTTCCAGCCAACAACCAGCAAAAATACCTTTATCCGAGTAGCATCAAACATTTTCTTGTTACATAAGGAAACTTCATTGCAACATTTTCACTTTTCCTTTAAAACTGCAATTCAGAAATCCTAAAGGAAATTAAGATAATTAAAACTGTGCCTGAATCAACAAGCCAGTGTTACAAGTCATGTATTTTCAATTAGATTCACACACAATCTGGAAGAGAGCATAGATGGGATAATGTATCAGCATCACCAGCAAAATATTCATCATCATTACCACTTTAATCTGGTGGAAATGAGGAGCAGATGTTATGGAACTTTTCCACATTTGTACTCCTAGCCCTTCCCTCCCATTGAATACAAATTGGAAAACACAATGTATTATATTATCAAAGTATACTGTTCTGAATTTGCTTCATAACATGGCTTTAGCTGTGGAGAAATGTAGTTGTTAGGGTCTAGGGCACTGCTTTAAGTATCTGGTGTATATG
>NW_015393046.1:0-15875 GCF_001527695.2 Protobothrops mucrosquamatus
TATGGCCCTCAGCTGTGTCCATTGGCACTGAGAATTGTGGTTTGCCTAGGAAAAAGTTTGCAGAGCCATCCTCAGTCTTCCTTTTGTTAATCAGGACAATGGGCATAAGCTTGTCTATGACTTATCTACTCTTCCTCGAAATATTCTGGTTAACCAAACAAGATGGGGGAAGAGGTTCAGTGTGCAATTGGGGGGGGGGGAGGGTTGGTGATGCATTTCCTATTAGCAATGAAATACTACCTGTGTAAAAAATGACTTCTCTTAGTCTGTGTGTATGCTACATCTTGGAAATCTCTCTCTCTTTGTGCACGGACAGGAAGCTTTCAAAATTCTGAGTTGTTTTCTTTCTTTCAAGAGGGCATAAATAGGAGAAAGCAGAAAAAGAAACATAGAAACTCTTCTTGAAAGAAAGAAGACAAGAAACGAATGTTGTAAGTCGAGGGCTACGTGTAACGAAATAATGTATTCCATATATGTAATTGTGTTTCATTTAGTGACTGTTCGAAGTTACAATGGCACTGAAAAAAGTGATTTATGAATGTTATGAATTAACAAGTGCAGTGATTCACTTAACAACTGTGACAAGAAAGTCCCTAAAGTGGGGCAAAATCTATTTAACAACTGTCTCAAATAGCAATGGAAATTTTGGGCTCAGTTGTGATTGAAAGTTGAGGACTATTCGTAGCTTAAACATCCCCCCTTTCTCTCCGACTCCCTGAACTATTTTTATCTTATTTGAATTCACTTATTCTCTGCTAATTCCAATTCTATTCTCTTTTTGAGTTGAATAGCGTATTGTCCTTTTCTGTCTTCTTAATTGTACTGTTTCTAGTCCACTTGCAGGTCACGATAACCTAAATGGCTCAATTCAGATCAGGAATGGAAGGTACTGTGGGGGAATTTGCCCGAAAATATTTTCCTACAAAAATCAGCTAATGTTCTTGTTGTATCAGTTAGAATTAAAAGTTCTCCTCAACCTGAATCCCAACATGGATGAGAGGAATGGCTGAAAAGGGCCAGTGATCTTCAACATCTTCATCAATGATTTGGATGAGGGGATAGATGGGGAACTCATGAAATTTGCAGACGACACCAAGCTGGCAGGAATAGCCAACACTCCAGAAGACAGGCTTAAGATACAGGTGGATCTTGACAGACTTGAACATTGGGCGCAATCTAACAAAATGAAATTCAATGTTGAAAAAAGTAAGGTTCTACATTTAGGCATGAAAAACCAAATGCACAGGTATAGTATAGGGGGTACCTTGCTCAATAGTAGTAACTGTGAGAGGGACCTCGGAGTCCTAGTGGACAATCACCTAAATATGAGCCAGCAGTGTCCTGCAGCTGCCAAAAAGGCCAACACAGTGCTAGGCTGCATTAACAGAGGGATAGAATCAAGATCACGTGAAGTGTTAATACCACTTTACAACGCCTTGGTAAGGCCACACTTGGAATACTACATCCAGTTTTGGTCACCACGATATAAAAAAGATGTTGAGACTCTAGAAAGAGTGCAGAGAAGAGCAACAAAGATGATTAAGGGGCTGGAGGCTAAAACATACAAGGAACGGTTGCTGGAATTGGGTATGTCTAGTTTAACGAAGAGAAGGACGAGGGGGGACATGATAGCTGTGTTGCAATATCTCAGGGGCTGCCCCAAAGAAGAGGGAGTCAAGCTATTCTCCAAAGCACCCAAAATGTCTCTGCCCCAGCCAAAACTGATTTATTTAATAAACCACTATTAAACAAACCATGGCTTAATCTAGTGCCTGGAGCCAGGCTGTGGTTTAGCACAATACAGGTAGTCCTCGACTTACAACAGTTCATTTACTGACCACTCAACATTATAATGGCATTGAAAGAAGTGACTTATGACTGTTTTTCATACTTACAATCGTTGCAGCATCTCTATGGTCACGTGATCAAAATTCAGATGCTTGGCCACTGGTGCATATTTATGCCAGTTGCAATGTCCTGGGGTCATGTGGCCTACTTTTGCGACCTTCTAAAGTCAAGGGGGAATCCAGATTCACTTAATAAACGCGTTATAGCTTAAGAAGTGCAACGAGTCACTTAACAACTGTGGCAAGAAAGATCGTAAAAATGATTCATTTAGCAGCACAAAGTTTGGGCTCAATTGTGGTCGTAATTATAGGGCTACCTGTATGTAAAATTACAATAACTGACACGAGGTGTGTGTCTCCTGACAGGGAGGCAAAAGTGTCTGCAGTGTATGGCCAATCTAAGGACTGTGGTGTTGTGACAATTAAAACGCTGCTTGCTTTTTTATGCATGATGCAAAGCTTTGATCGCAGAGTCTTAACGGCAATCTTGACTTTTTGGACCACTCCCTGCAGATTCCCCTGCGGGGAAGAAAGAAAACAATCCAGCCTTGAACAGAAATTAGGTACCAGAAAATTGGTTCAAGGATTGGATAAAGGGCAACTCTGTATGGGGCCCTATTAAGCAAAGGAGTCTTGAAGTGCCTCAGGAAGAAGTGTGGACTACTTTCAAGTCAATCAGGAAAATACGGGTAGTCCACGTGTTACGACCACTAGTGCAGTGATGGCGAACCTTTTAGAGACCGAGTGCCCAAACTGCAACCCAAAACCCACTTATGCATCGTCGAGTGCCAGGTGGGTGTGGCCCATTGGGTGGGCGTGGCCCATTGGGTGGGCGTGGCTGCGATGGTAACGGCAGACTGGGTGGGACTAAAAAGTTCAATCAATCAATTCCAACTTTGCGAGTTCTTTTTTTTTCCCGCAAGGAGTTGAAATTGACTGATTGAAACTTTTTTTTTTTTTTTTGCACCTAAAGCAAAAAGGTTTTATAAAACCCAGCTGAAGGCCTAGGACTGGGGTGACAGCACGCGTGCCCACAGAGAAGGCTCTGAGTGCCGCCTCTGGCACCCGTGCCATAGGTTCGCCACCACTGCACTAGTGAGTCCAAAATTTATGTTCCTCAGTGAAACATTTGCTAAGTGAGCTTTGCCCCCATTTTACGACTTTTCTTGCCACAGTTGTTAAGTGAATCTGGTTTCCCCATTGCTTGTCAGAAGGACACAAAAGCTGATCACATGACCCCCGGGACACTGCTTGGTTGTCAAGCGACTGAATTTTGATCACGGGACCGTAGGGATGCTGCAATGGTGGTACAGTAAGTGTGAAAAACTGTCGTAAGTCACTTTTTCCAGTGCTGTTATAACATTAAATGGTCACTAAATGAACCGTTGTAACTTGAGGACTACCTGTATTACTCCAAAAAGGATTAGAAGACTTGCCTTGATTAATCTTTTCCCTTTCAGGTCCTGTATTAAATAAGACATCAGGAAATCCTCAATTAAGAGACAAGGGTCATGCCTCATCACTTAGTTGGCTTTGGAAAAGCACCCATAACTCTTCCCCTATAGTACTGTCAGAAGTAAGTCTTCATCCTGGTTCATCCAAGACGGGAATAAATAAGCAACATGGCGACTGCTTTGGGAAGAAGGTTACAGTTTATTGAAGAGGCAGAAAGATGGTTCTTCAGGAAAGAGCAGAGGAGAGAAGGGCTGAGCACATGGGCAGGAGCATTTTTATACCCTCTCTAGCCTTTTGTTTGGAATAGTTTCCTCTTCCTGTGGCATGAACTTTGAACTGACTCTGAGTGCTTTTCTAGGCCTTAGTATCTGTGGTTGAGTCCTATTATGTCCCAAAAGTCATCTCCTGCTTCCCTGGGGCTGGGCTACTGACTCTTAAGAGTTTCTTTGTCTTCTTGAGTTTCCTGGCTCCAACCTTCCTGATGGTTTTACATCTGCATTTGTACAGGGCTGGCTCTTGCTTAGGGCAGAGAAATGGTTTTGGGGCCAGGTTTGGTTTCTGCTTTTCAAAAAATGCTTTTAAAAATCCTTTTGGTGAAAAATATATTTTCCTACCCTTTTAATATTTCCTTCTTTGGGCTAACTTCCCTCAGTATTTTACAACAGGTTAGGAAACAATAGTAGGTGAATAAGAATCAGAGCAGGAACACTGCCTTTACCCACTCCAGAAAATAGGCTCAAGATCCAGAAGGATCGCGACAGACTTGGACACTGGGCCCTATCTAACAAAATGAAATTCAGTGGTAAGAAAAGTAAGGTTTTGCACTTAGGAAATAAAAAACAAATGCACAGGTATAGAATAGATGGTACCTGGCTGAATAGCAGCAACTGCAAGAAGGATCTAGGAGATCAAGTGAACAACCACTTAAATATGAACCAGCAGTGTGCTGCAGCTGCCAAAAAAACCAAACAAAACCCATTAACAGAGGGACAGAATCAAGATCATGTGAAGAGTTAATACCGCTTTATAAGGCCTTGGTAAGACCATACTTGAAATATTGCTTTCGGTTTTGGTTGCCATGATATAAAAAACTCTAGAAAGAGTGCAGAGAAGAGCAACAAAGATGATTAGGGGACTGGAGGCTAAAACATATGAAGAACGGTTGCAGGAACTGGGTATGTCGACTTTCATGAAAACAAGCAGAGGTGACATGGTAGCAATGCTTCAGTATTTGAGGGGCTACCACAAAGAAGAGGGAGTCAAACTATTCTCCAAAGCAGTGGTTCTCAACCTTTTTAATGCCGCGACCCCAACCGGTCGTAAGTCGAGGACTAAACCGGTCGTAAGTCGAGGACTAAACCGGTCATAAGTCGGGGACTAAACCAGTCGTAAGTCGAGGACTACCCAACCGGTCGTAAGTCGAGGACTTTCCCTGCCCAGGAGCGCCGTGCATGCGTGGTTCCGCCCCCTGCGCCGGCCGAGGCGTAGCTGGCAAGTGGCAGAGACAGAGCAGGCCGACCATCAGCTGGCCTCAGATTGAATTTCATTCTGAATGGAGATCCCAAATCTAGTCCCTAAGCCCGGCCACAACCACATCATATTGGTTTTCAATTACCCACATTTTGCAGATACAAGTTTAGTATCGTCGGTTAAAAATCTGGCAGACTCTCCAAAAGTCTACAGCAGTGGTTCTCAACCTTTTTAATGCCGCGACCCCAACCAGTCATAAGTCGAGGACTAAACCAGTCGTAAGTCGAGGACTAAACCGGTTGTAAGTCGAGGACTAAACCGGTCGTAAGTCAAGGACTACCCAACCGGTTGTAAGTTGAGGACTTTCCCTGCCCGGGAGCGCCACGCATGCGTGGTTCTGCCCCCTGCGCCGGCCGAGGCGTAGCTGGCAAGTGGCAGAGACAGAGCAGGCCGACCATCAGCTGGCCCAGCCCAAGGGAGGTAAGGCACCCACCGGAAAAGGGGAAAAAAATGGCGAACAAAAAAAATGGCGGACAGCCTTGCTTGGCGACCCCCATGAAATGGTCGATCGACCCCAAATGGGATCCCGACCCACAGGTTGAGAACCACTGCTCCAAAGCATCTGAAGACAGGACAAGAAGCTATGGATGGGAAACTAATCAAGGAGGGAACCAACCTCCAAATAAGGAGAAATTTCCTGACAGAAGAATTAACCAGTTGAATGGCTTACTTTTAGAAGTTGTGGGTGCTCCATCGCAGAAGAAATTAGACAACCATATGTCCGGAATAGTATAGTGCAGTGGTGGCGAACCTATGGCACGGGTACCAGAGGTGGCACTCAGAGCCCTCTCTGTGGGCACGCGTGCCATCGCCCCAGTCCCAGGCCTTCAGCTGGGTTTTATAAAACCTTTTTGCTTTAGGCCTCCACTGCCCTGTGCAAAAAAAAAAAAAGAAAAAAGGTTCAATCAGTCAATTTCAACTTCTTGCGGGAAAAAAAGAACTTGCAAAGTTGGAATTGATTGATTGAACTTTTTAGTCCCACCCAGTCTGCCGTTACCACCGCAGCCACGCCCACCCAATTGGCCACTCCCACCCAATTGGCCACTCCCACCCAATTGGCCATGTCCACCTGGCACTCGACGATGCGTAAGTGGGTTTTGGGTTGAAGTTTGGGCACTCAGTCTCTTAAAGGTTCGCCATCACTGGTATAGTGTCTCCTGCTTTAGCATACATGCATGTGTGTGTGTGTGTGTGTGTGTGTGTGTACTAGAAGACCTCCAAGGCTTTTACAACTCTGTTATTCTGTTGTTGTTATTATTATTATTATTATTATTATTATTATTATTATTATTATTATTATTATTATTATTATTCTGTCTCTGAAATTTCATGAAAGTCTTCTGATCTATGGGGCTGGGAATGATGGGATTGTAGTCCAATGCCACAGAACAGTGTTTTTCAGCCTTGGCAACTTGAAGATGTGTGGACGTCAATTCCCAGCATTCTAGATGACTAGGGAATTCTGGGAAGTGAAGTCCACACTTTTTCAGCCTGCCAAGGTTGAGAAACATTCCCATAGAAGAAGAGGATAGCGCTTTAGAGGCCCCATAACTATTCACCTCCTGTTTCAACAAACGGAAATTTTGGCTGTCATTGTTTCTCAATGCTGCCTCATGTTAACTGGGGGAAATTGCCAGTGAAAACCACATTTGCGGTTTGGAGATCTGGTCTGTCTAAGCATGACACCTACGCAATGCTGTTATTCCACTAAAGCTGTGAAGCTCTGTTTTTGTGTGGGCCATTCATTTAATCATTCAGAAGCACCACAGGACATAGATTACTATGCCCCCATCCCTAATAATAAGAAGGACTGTACAAAGTCAGCGCACCCCCCCCCCAGAGAATGAGATTTTTTGGGGGAATATTAAAAGAGGCAGAATATTATATTTCCCTAAAGGAAAAGAGGAGAGACATCTTCTTAAAGGCAGAATGCACCCCTCAGTCTTCCTACTCTAGGAGGGCAGCCTCAAGCAAAGGCCTGAAAACTTTGGGAATGGAGATTTTGTAAGACCGGGCCCACCTATTCATACACAAAACGCCTTCAGCCACAGCTCCCACAGAAGGCCAAAGCTGATGGGATTAGAAAAAGTAGAAAAACAAAGACTCTTAAAATCTGCATCCCCCCACCCAAATCCAAAGACAGGACATGACCTTTCAGGCATAGTAAGAATTACCCAACACAAAAGACACAAAGCTCAACACATTGCACAACCCCTGGAAAATTTCAATTTCAAAGCCCCAGGACCCCATAAAAATCCATCCACTTTTCCAGCCATTTTGTCAGCTGTCCCAAAACTGCATGCTGTTGCTGGTTCTGCTCATCAATAAACAGACCTTCTTTCCTAAGCAGGTAGCCTCCATTTTATTTCCAGCACCTTTTCTCCCGGCTTGGAACTGGACCTGATTTTTCTTCCAACAAGAGGGACAACCTGTTCTCCAAGGCACCTGAGGGCAGGTTAAGAAGCAACAGATGGAAACTTATCCAACCTAGAATTAAGGAGAAATTTCCTGATAGTAAGAACAATTAATCAGTGGAATGGCTTGCCTCCAGAACCAAAGAGAAAGAAACAGCTTCCAGACAGGTATTGGTACTAATCCCTATGACAAAAATTATAAAATTGTTTTTTTAAAAAATCTATATACATGTGGGGTGCCCAGCACGGTATTGGGGTGTTTTCCAAATCTTACTATGATTCTGTGTTCCATCTGATTTGGGGGAGGGGGATAGATTATTTTAATTAAAAGGGAACCTAGTGAGCTGCAAAATGATCTCCCAGCCTTTCCAATAATTAATTTACATTTTATTTCATTATTAAGTTTATTTGACCACCCATCTGACTACTATGACTTTAGAGTCTTACAAGGTTTAAAAAAAAATCCAGAAAATATCCTGTACGAAAATAACCCCAAGCCCCATAGAAGTCATTAAAAACATTTAAATGTTTAAAACCAAGAATTCCTTTGGACCTCACACAGATCCCAGAAGTTGTTGAGAACCCTAGTATGCCTTTAATAAAATGTGTTCTTCTCAAAAGCTGCCAGATATTCCTTCTGACTCTGAGCTACCATACATGGTTCGTCTCCTACCATATATAGAGATCCCTGTAGAGCATCTAGTTGTGAAATGTTCTTTTATAGGTAGTACTTGTTCAGTGACCACTCATTTAGGGACCAATCAAAGCTACGATGCAGAATGAGGAGACACACCACCACTCTTCATGGTTGTAGCCATCATAGCATCCCCGTGGTCACCCAATTGCAATTTGACCCCTTGGCAACCAACTCACAATTACAATGGTCACAACATCTCACTGACATGTGATTGCTTATTTGTGACCTTCCCCGTTGCTTCCCACAAGCAAAATCAATGGGGAAGCTGGAGATCATAAATGGTGATCATCCCAAAGATACTTTTCCAAAAGGCAACTGGACTTTCCTGGGTTTTTTTTTTCCTTGAAAACAGTTTTGCTTCTTATCCAAGAAGCTTCTTTGGTTCCGAACTGAAGAAACTTCTTGGATGAGAAGTGAAATGTTTTCAAGGAAAAAAACCCAAGAAAGTCCAGCTGTCTTTTGGAAAAAGCAGCTTAGGGGCAACCATGACCCGGATAATTGAGAATCTTCATAGACAAATGGTGACCATGTGACATCACACTTAACAACCGTGCAGGACTCGCTTAACGATGGCAACCAGAACTGCCACAAGTGCCATCATAAGCCAATGTGGCATTGTAATGTGGGACTTTACAGCTGTGTTGCTTAGTGACAGAGCTGCCAGTCACAATTACCGTTCTTACGGTAAGTGAGGACCACCTGTATATAGATCCCAGGAGAATATCTAATGGTGGATAGCTGTGAAATGGTATTTTATTTGGTATGTGCCCACCAACCAGAAAAAAAAGACAAATATAAGCTGAAGGGTGGGAGCACCTTGGAGACCAAAGCTGAAAGGAGGAGATACCTCACCGTTTGCTTTCTGATATTTGGCACGATCATGGCAGACATTTCATGAAAGGGTCCAAGCCAGGCTTGTAAAATTTGCGAGGATGGAACCTACTGGTATAGATTACTGATCATTATTAAGCCCTTAAGAATTAAATGGCATAATAAATGCACAGTGTTTTTTTTAAATGTCAAATCTGCTTGAGGTTTTTTTGTTTTTTGTTTAAAGTTGGGCAATGCAAGAAAACTACCTCTGTAATTTCCACCAGTTCCTTTATAGCCCATTTGCTGGACAAAGCACAGGGTTGGGCTTTGTCCATAAGCTACAGAGATGGGAATGTAAGAAGCATTTCCTGTTCTTGATTGCTTTCCTGTGGTGCTTAAATGACTGGCCATTTTTCGGTCACTTCCAAGCACTCATCATGCAAGCAGAAATTCTTCCAAGCTGGCAGAAAGACTCATGAGCCCATTACGAAATAAGAAGAATCACACTGTTTGCAAATCAAGAGCACACACTTGGTTTGTTTTTAATATTCAGGAACGGGCATTGTTTTTTCTTTTTAAATTTTTTTATGCCTGTGAGAAAAAAATAAGAAATACTTTCTCTTTCAGCAATGCCCTTCTAAATGCACATATTGAACCAAAGTGCAGTTAGCTCAATGTTTCTCAAACTTGGCAACTTTAAGATTGGGTGGACTTCAACTCCCATAATTCATTAGAGGAATTCTGGGAGTTGAAGTCCACATATCTTGAAGTTGCCAAATCTGAGAAACACTAAACTAGATGGATAGGCTTACAAAGGCTGAGATAGACAGCCTCAAGCCCCTTAAACCGCAGAATGCACTCAGGAAGCAAGATCCACACACACTTTGTTTAATGATTAGTGGTTCCTGCTTTTCCCCAGTTACTTGTTGTAAAGATTTTAACAGAATAACAGAGTTGGAAGGGACCTTGGAGGTCAATTTTATACTAATGGAGGAGAGGAGATATACCGGTAATTTTTTTATACATTGTAATTATACACACTTGTTGAAAGAAAAATCATCAGCTCCAGTTCCAAGCCGGGAGTAAATAAAATGGAGGCTACAATGCTGGAAATAAAATGGAGGCTAGCTGTTTGGAAAGAAGGCTTAATGATGAGCAGAACCAGCAACATGTTGCATGCAGTTCTGGGACAGCTGACCAAATAGAGTTGAGAGTGGGTGGGTTATTGTACCTTCTTTGGGCTTTGTATTTGAGGTGCCTGTTCCTATGCCATGTACTTTGACTTGAGCTTGAATGTGCCCTTTTGGTATTCTAAAGGTGGCGGGTTAATCCTTTGTTGTTGTTGTTAATTGCGAAGTCGTGTCCGACCCATCGCGACCCCATGGACAACATTCCTCCAGGTCTTCCTGTCCTCTACCATCTTCTGGAGTCCATTGAAGCTCACGCCTACTGCTTCAGTGACTCCATCCAGCCACCTCATTCTCTGTCGTCCCCTTCTTCTATTGCCCTCGATCTTTCCCAGCATTAGGTCCTTCTCCAGTGAGTCCTTTCTTCTCATTAGGGAGTAGCCTTCATAGTCAATAAAAGAATAGGAAAAGCAATACTGGGATACAATCCCCAAAATGACAGAATGATCTCAATTTGAATCCAAGGCAAACCATTCAATATCACAGTAGTCCGAATCCATGCCCCAACCACTGGTGCTGAAGAAGATGAAATTGACCAGTTCTATGAAGCCCTACAGCACCTTATAGAATTAACACCCAAAAATGATGTTCTTATCATCATGGGGGATTGGAATGCTAAAGTAGGAAGCCAAAAGATAACCGGAATAACAGGCAAGTTTGGCCTTGGAGTACAAAATGAAGCAGGGTTAATCCTATTATGTCCTAAAGGTCATGTCCTGTCTTTGGAGCCTGGTGAGGGAATGTAAATTTTTAATCCTATCAGTTGTGGGGGCTGAAGGCTTTTGTTTATGAATACTGTGCCCAGGTCTTTCTGAATGGATTACCAGATCTGCATTTCCAAAGAGTGGCCTCCTCAAGTTTCTGTCTGAGGAAAGGGAAATGGGATGGTTTCTGCCTTCCCTAAGATTTTTTCTCCATTTCTTCTTTAGGGGAAATAATCTATCCTGCCTTTTTTTAAATACTCTTCAAAATATTTCATTCTCCAGGAGTGTGGGTGGGTGCCGACTTTCTACACACTGCTTGAAAGAGTTAGATGGCCCTTAAAGATGTTACACAAAAGCATGAACTGAATAATCAACCGTTAGGTTGATTATAGCAATTATGAAGAAATTGGGGAAAACAGCTAATGTTTCCAGAAGCTGCACAATTGTCTGTAGCCATTTCTGGTTAATTTGAAAGGGATTTTGACTTCTGTTAAGCTCAGCAGCAACAATATGTTCTTTTCCACCAAAATATGCTGCTGAAGTTAAGAAAGCTCGTGGATCTAAGTATCTTAACAGAATAAAGCACATTTTGTGGAATTCTTTACCAAGTGTTATTTTCTTCTGTGTACAGGTAGTCCTCGACTTATGACCACAACTGAGTCCAACATTTCCATGGCTAAGCAAGACGGCTGTTAAGTGAGTTTTGCCGCATTTCAAAACTTTTTCCCCAACTGTTAAGCGAATCGCTGTAGTTTTTAGCCGAACCATGAGGTCCTTAAGTGAATTTGGCTTCCCCCGTTGACTTTGCTTGTCAGAAGTCTGCTGGGACAGTTACAAATGGCGATCACATGACTTAGGGACAGTGCAGCCATCATAAATACATGCCAGTTGCCAAGAGCCTCAATTTTGATCAAGTGACCATGGGGATGCTGCAACCGTCGCAAGTGTGAAAACTGGTCATAAGTCACTTTGTTCACTGTTGTAACTTTGAACGGTAACTAAATAAATGGCTATAAGTCGAGGACTACCTTTAATGAAATAATGTATTCCATCTACGTAATTGTGTTTCTGCCTCCCTTCGTGTTGTATTTGCATGCAATTTTTCGTATGTATTCATGGGGAAACTTTTGGTGAGTTGCATGCTGTGTTCTGAGTCACATAACCAGGAAGGAGGCAGACTTAGAATGATCAGTCAGCAAATTTCCAAGCCACTGCCCAGCTGTTTTCCCCCTTTGGGATCCATGGAGGGGGACATTTTCTCTGATTTTTTTTCTCTCTCTCAGCAACTCCAAGCCAGATCCACCCCCACCTTTCTTTTATTACATTCTCTCACCAGTCCATTCCCATTCTGGGATTCCTGCTGATAGACAATTAGAGGCACAGAACTCCAGCCTTTTTTTACATAATTTATTTTTAGCAATATATTGGAAATATCTGAACAAGAAATATCCTTCATATTGAATTTTACGGCAAGTGCTGCAGCTAGACATATCAACATTCAATCTTGATTTCTCACTTTTCCAAAAATCATTAGCAATTGAAAAAACCCTTTCAACTGCTGCATTAGTTCCAGGGCAGCACAACGTAAATTGAACAAGAATAAATAAATTTTCACATGGAATAGGTTCATTTTTGAAATGGCTGAATATTTCCACCCATCTTTTATCAATTTCAACATGTTTATTTTCCCATTGTATTAATTTTTCAGAATTTAAAAATACATTCAGTCTTCTAATTTCTTCAAGGAGACAATTGTCGTCTATTTTAATGTCTGGCATTTCTTAGATAAAAACTCAACACAAGATTCAATATCTGTCTAATATACTTGCGATGAAGTCAAAAAACACCATTGAAAACTGTTATTTCCTGTGATGTTTGTTTCAGACCATTCTTCGATATATTGAAAACATGTTTGGTAAAAAAATTCTGCACTTCTTTGATAAACTTTTCCGTTATGCCCAGATTTGATTCCTCTAAGTCTGACAATTTTCTTTTTATAACTAAAGGAAGAAATTTTTCTTCAAATCGAGTTTTATATTGAAGGATAAAGTCATTCAAAATAAGACTAACTTCTGTAGCTGAAATGTGTTCACCTTCAATCTTTTGAATCATTTTGTGAAAAATAGATGCTTGATTATGTACAAAATACATTAATATCTCAGATATTTCATTATTGAAAAATGATTCCAGGATTTTAGGACATTTGTCTAAAGTTAAAAAATATGAACGGAGAGGCTCAAATAATTGTAGAACACGCTCTATAGCAGGTGTTAGAGCAAGCCATCTAACTTTTGAATATCCTAAAAGTTTTTTGTATTGAACATTCGCTTCTTCACAAAATTGTTTTAAAGTAGCCACACGAATGGTAAAATGACTAAAATACAAATAAATTGTAGTTATTATTACTTCTACATCAATTGGCATGGCACATGACGCCGTGTTGATTGCATTTGACAAAATATGTGCATTACAACCTATTCCTAGTATTTTCATTTGGAGTAAATCTTGTAATTTTACATACACATTATTCACCCCTTTGCGTCTTCGCCCACCAAAATTTGTGTTTGTATTATCAGCTGTTAGTGCAACAACTTTGGATTTCAAATTGTTTTCATTTATTACTCTGTATACATGGTTTGACAAAATTTCAGCAGTTTCGTGCTCAATGGATTCTAAATTTAAAATTTTTACTTGAATGCCCTTGGTAACATTAAAATATCTTACTAGTATTGGATTCAATTTAGTTTCATTATGATTGGATGCATCAGATAAAACTGTTACAAATGCTGCAGTTTCCAACTCTTCTGTAAGTATTTTGTCATAGTAATTTTTAAATACTGATTTAATAATAGCCTCACATTTTGTCCTGGCGCATGAACATTTAGCATCGTGAAACTTTTTCAATAATTTAGTTGTACAATCCATACTACGAAAACTTTGATTGTGAATTATGGTATGGTATGGAATGCAAATGTTCCCTCCATTGCAGCTAACTGTTTTTCATCTTCAGAATACTTTGAAGTTTTAAAAAAACTTGTTACTTTACAACTGGAAGGAGATGCATCTGATGATTGCTTATGTTTCTTGGTGGTCAAGTGTTTCGTAATAGCTGCTCTGCCCCCAACTGCAATACAAAATTCTCCGCTGCAAATATTGCAGAAAACAATGTTATCCTTCTTTGATGTGATGAATGGAAATTCCTTATTCACAGCCGAGCTGTGAGCCTCTCGCCGGTGCTAGCTGAGTTGCGAGCCGTGCTGCACACCAGAGCTATCAGCCCCATTTGTGGAGCGTGCACGCTCACGGCACCGTTTGTGTGCATGCAGCCACATTTGCATGTGTGCGCGTAAAGGTGCCTGCCCCTCCCTTTCCCATCGGGTTGCCAACCCAGAAAGATTGGAGACCCCCTGCTCTAGGAGACAATGGAGGACAGGGGGGAAGTGGCATTCTGTGCTCCATGGAGTCACGAATAGTTGGACACAACTTAGTGACTAAACAACAAGTAGTTGTGGGTCATGTGGTGTCTCACTTAATGACTGTGATTGATTTAATGACTGCAATAAGGGCTGTTGGAACTGCCCTTGGTAAGGAGGGAAATCATTTGATATTTCCCATAATGATCGCTTGCCTTAATGCTGTTTCCAATCAGGAATGTTAAGCAAGTTGTAACATCTTGAGATGCTGCTGAATCAGAACTTGGACTGTCTTTCCTTTTCCGCCCTGCCGACCGGAGCTGCTAGAGTTGTGATTCAACACATTACAATCCTAAATAGGCGCACTTTTACCTGGCAGTTGGATTCATGCACATTTCCAAGCGTAATTTGCTTCGGTTTTGGCTTAATCTTGGGTGTGAATCCAAGCAACTGTTTTCTTTCAGCGAAGATTTAGCATGACGTATGAACCAAATCATATGTCTCCACTCACCCTCCTACCAGCCTTTTGTAGATCATGGCATGACACATGGCATGAGCTGCACGGAATCATAGTTTATTGAGTAAGCCCAATGATCTGGGTTCGCACCTCATGCTAAGTCAAAGCCTGGTTGTATCCTTGCTTATATATTAAGCCTGGTGTCATTTCTCTGCACATACTCAGTGAATGATTTGATTTTCTTTTTTTTTATATAAATATTTTATTGATTTTTTATTTTTACAATCAAGTGCCTAATTAAACAACGTGATGACTGAATCCATTAGTAATTTCGTGGTACATATAAGCTTCTTCAAACTTAATCCAATATCACACCCTCCAATACATCCTCTCTTCATCTGGTAGTAGACATTTTTCCACACTAAGCAAATACAATTCTTATTGTTGTAAGTAAATATACAATTGCCTATCAACATTTGTTATATTTTTCTAAAGGTATCAATGGTGTCAGTTTAAAATATCTTTTAACCAAAGCATATCTTAATTGCATTTACATTCATTATCCGTTTATTCAATCTATATCCTATTTTCGCTTTTTTCAGTTCTAATTCCCTTCTAGTAATAATAATAATGGTTTGATTTTCATTCTTTAATCCGGTGTAAGCACTTTCTGAACCCTTTGGAGAGGAAGGTTAGGAAACGACATAAAGTGGAAGCAAAGAAATCAGCCACAGGAATGTTTGCAGACCAATCCCATGTTAAAAGCCCGGGGAGAACTTTTCTTTAATAATAATAATAATAATAATAATAATAATAATAATAATAATAATAATAATAATAATAATAATAATAGTAATAGTAATAATAATAATAACAACAACAACAATTAACAATTGTCGATAAGAAAGACAAAAAAGTCTGGATAGTGGATGTGGCAGTGCCTGGAGACAGCAGAATAGACGAGAAAGAACTGGAGAAGATAACAAAATACAAAGACCTACAAATAGAAATAGAAAGACTGTGGCAAAAGCAAGCAAGGGTAGTACCAATAGAATAGGCGCCTTGGGTGCAATCCCAAAACAACTGGAGCACCACTTGGACACCATTGGCATTGACAAATTCGCCATTAGTCAATTGCAAAAGGCGGCCTTACTAGGAACTGCTTCCATCCTGCAACGATATCTGTAATACCATCAAACATCCACATCTGCCTATCCCAGGTCCTTGGTAAGGACTTGATAGGTAGACAAAAATGCCAAATCCAGTCTGAACATCTGGCTGACTGTGCGATGATCCATAATAATAATAATAATAATAATAATAATAATAATAATAATAATAATAATAATAATAATAAT
>NW_015393047.1:0-3994 GCF_001527695.2 Protobothrops mucrosquamatus
TAGTGTCCTGGTTTGTGTATGAGTGTCTCTATGTCTGTGTCTGAGTCATGTTAGGTAAAATGATTACTCTTGTTTTGTTTCTCTCCCTAGGTGACAGCTGACAGCCACCATTCAGGATAGGAATGTGGGTGGGGAAGGGAAGGTTCTGATGATTGTAAGCTGTGTGTTCCAGATGTCTTGGGAGTTTGAGCATGTTGTGTGTGGGGGGATTCTGGGAATTGTTTTGTTCTGTTTTTCTGATGGAGTTGAATTAGCATGTTGAGCCAAAGAAGAGGCTTGCCTCTTACTTGCAGCTTTCATACCCTTCAGACTATCCATAAGCAAAGAGTTCCACCACTTACGGCATCATAAATTTCAGCCCAAGTGCCAATGGACTTACGGTTGCTCCCACACATACTTTGCCTTGCTTCCAAACACCTACCCACAGTTATTAGCACATATGTTTTCCATAGATAATCAGTCATCATCAGCAAAGCTGATAGTTGGTTCAACTAAACTTCAACCAGCTGGTATTTGCAAAAAGTCTTTTCATCCCCGTTTTCTGCATGTGGTCTTGCTAAAAATTAACCCCTGAAGTTTGCTTATGCATTATGATGACTGCTTACAGATTCCCTTGCCACACACATGTGCAAAACCAAAACAAGTTTTCTGAAATAAATACATCGCTGCTGTCAAAATTGACCTTCTCCCCAGCCAGACCATGCTCAAGAGAGTAATTTCTGGTTGTTTTGCCCAACCTGTTGGTGACACCAGCTGAGAAAGGAAACAAAGCCAGAGACTCCACCATTTGCTTTCTTTAATTTATTCCATACTACAAGCAGCATGTATCTCAGCTGTCAGTACCTATCCTTCCATCCCCCTTCCCCACCGTCAGAACTGATGAAGAGAAATGTTTTGTTCTTCTTCCTCAAGGGAAAAACAGTCCAGTTGCCTTTTGAAGAAAAAAAACACACCTTTGAGACAACGATGACCTGGATGACTGAGACTCTCCACAGACATATGAGGGGACAACTTCCCCCTGCCCTTATTACCAGAAGCATCTGAGGGAAGGGGTCAAAAAATTCAAAATAGTAATCATAACATGTGACTGAAGTTTCATCCTTTTGCACATGCATGCACGACTGACATGTGTACAAAAAGGAGTGGGGCTCTGATTGTATGACCACAACTGCCATCGTGACTTTTCTGAACCTCTCTGTAGATGCAGCTGCTTGTTACTGAGCTGAATAGGTTTCGGTGAGGAACACAGTGAAAAATGTGCTGGCATAATTTTTTCGCTGTCCCCGGGGTTAGAAGAAAGGACCTCAAATGAGATTCTGATGAGGAATAATCCTAAATCACTAGAGGAAAGGAAAATTAGAGCAGATATACAGTATGTTCCTATTGACCTCTCTCTTACACACATTCATTTCACAGGGATAGCAAAGGTTTCAGTTATTACAGAATATTGGTTTCTTCTGTTATGCTCTTTGTAAAATGAGTATTAGCCATCTGGGAATTGTGATCAGCTTAGCCAAATGGATGGGGCTTTGCAACTTCGTAGGACTTTTATTCCCTGATCCTCACCTCTAACCTCAAGTGCAGTGCTTAATACCACCTTTGCGGCTTTACTTGAGTCCAGAGCAGTAATTCCAAATAAATTGGATAGCCTGCAGATCATTTTCTTTGTGACTAATGGGAGGAAGCCTTGCAGATGAATTCGGCCATGGATTTCAGATCAGTCTGATTTTTAATTTATTTGTTGAACAATTGGTTTCTTCTCTAAGTCTCAAAAATATATTTGGGCAAACTGCAGTTATCTCATGGCTATAACCTAGCAGATTTTCAACTGTATTATTGAGCCTTTATCTTAACATTTTTTTTCTGGAATAAGACTTATTGTATTAAGTTCACTTCCTTTTCTGGACTGATTTGGAAAGCAAATGTGTATCATCCCTGAAATCTTGGCAGGTGTTAGGATCTAGGTCAGAGGTGTCAAACTCAATTTCACTGAGGGCCGCATCAGCATTGCGATTGCCCTGGGGGGGCTGGGTGGGTGTGGCCAGAGTGGGTGCAGCCTACTGGGTGGGCGTGGATAGAGTGGGTGTGGCCTACTGGGTGGGCATGGCCAGTTCTACATCATTCGCGTCAAGGGTGCCTATGGGGGCCGGCAGGAGTGGGACAGATCTGAGGGTCTCTGGCAGAAGGGGGTGGGACCGGGGCAAGTGCCAAGGCATGGTCCACCGGGGCAAGTGCCAAGATGGCCAACACAAAATTGTACATTGGCTCCCGGCTGGCCTGGGCCAGGGCCAAGGCAGTGGGGGCCGTTCCCTCACTGTTTCCAGGATGGCTTCGCGGGCCACATGAAACCACTTCGTGAGCCGCATCCGCCCCCCGGGCCTTGTGTTTGACATGTCTGATCTAGGTATATTAAATCAGGATCATGTCCAGCTTTGAAAGCTGCTAGACATATTTGGTTATTAATAGGTAAGCAGTTGTGATTTGATCTCAAATCACATGGTAACTTGATGTGGTAGAACTCAAATTTGAAAATAGCAAGGAAGAGGTTCTGTTTGAATACCTGGGCTAAATAATGGCTTAATATTTTAAATCAATTGATTTTCAATGGCTGTTTTAAAATTTTTGAGAGATTGTCTTTTGAGTTTGGCTTATCTGCAATATATTCTTGGCAATATACTCAACTAAAATGTATACTAACTAAAAACATGTCCTGAAAACTTTGCCAGCCTCCAAGATACATGTTATTTTAGCTTCATTAAGAGAAGCTGCAGTCAAATGAATATCAAGAATTCATTTTTATAAGGTAGTAAAAAATGAAATAAAAGTGCATTATTTATATATTGGATCTATGGAAGGAAAAATTAGAATATCCAGTTTTGGAAAATCAATGGGTCCATGTATTAAAAATGGTAAATACACTTCTTACTACGGTATTTAAAGATGAAACTAATTAATCATTACATATTATGATAGGTCTATTGGACCTATCTAGGAATGTTTAATAAAGTTAAATTCTTTAACTCACATGACTTTATCTTGTTCTATTGTAGCTTTGGGGGGTTTCACATTAACACATATGTTAATGTAATCTTGGGAAGAAGTAGTTAAGGATCTCAGTGTGATTTTGAACTACATTTGTAAAATATTGAATTAGTCATTTTATGAGGAACTTTGGGTCTATAAAGCTGGTAGTACAACAAAGGGGATACTGGTACATACTGTAAGTGGAAAGAAAGTCATTGTAATTTTAAAGAATGGATCCAGGATATCAGTTTGTTATTTGTTTTTGAAGAGTATTTGTGCTTTAAGAATGAAAAAAAATATGACACATTTTGTTGCTAAATGGCAATTAGATTTAATGATAAACTCAACAATTTAAATTAACTCCTTATAAATATTTATACTGATCATGTGGATCTTTTACTTTTGTTATTGGTTTTTTAAAAAATGTAATTATTATAATTAGTTCCTTTAAACTCTAATTGATTCACCCCTTTTCTATTTTCTTTAATTTGTTCATTTAAAGCAGTCTTTTCCTGGAAGCAAATAATTATATACCACCATCACACTGAATCAGAGCAACTTTCTATTTTTTTTTATGGATATAGGAAAATCACATTGTTGGTATTTTACTAAGTTAGATTCTGTGAATCTATTTTATGTATACATGTGCAATAAATTTTACCCCTAGAATCAAGGTGCCAAATACCTCAAAGCCTGGAGCAATAGTAAACACAATGTATTTCAAATTAGGTTTCATTCATCCAAGATCTTAGAGTTCTTCCTCTTTTTTATTTATTTATTATTTTATTTATTTATTAATTGCATTTATATCCCGCCCTTCTCCTTACGGACTCAGGGCGGCTGACAATTGAATAAAATACTAACATATATACATACTTAATTAAAATTTGATTAAAACGAAATATTTAAATATGTCCAATTTAAAAGTAATTAAAACCCCCTTTAAAATCCCTCAGGCCAGTCCCGCTAG
>NW_015393047.1:5989-15873 GCF_001527695.2 Protobothrops mucrosquamatus
CCACTGCCACCGCGGCTATCACGTCAGCTAGCTCAGGCAGGGCCGTTGACACACAGCAGGGAGCCAGGTATATTATCAACAAGCCCACTTGCACCCCTTGCCCCCACTTCACAAGGAGGGACTCAACACCGTCTATCTGAGGCACAGTGGTCTCCCTTGGATACATATTCTCCCTTATAATGACCGCCACCCCCCCGCCAGGCCTGGACTTTAGATTGCAACATCCACAGCAAAAAGTAGATGGAAATGTGTAGCATACAAGTAGTCCTTGTTAAGTGACCAGAACTTGGACCAGCAAATTGGTCGTTAAGCAAAGCAGTCACTAAGTAAAACGTCACAATTTTACAATTTTACTTCAGCTTTCCTTTGCTTTACAGATTCTGCAAAGATTCCCACACAATTAACTTTTTCATCACCACTTTCTGTCCAAGGCAGTTGCTAAATGAGAGCTACCATGTTTCCAAATTACCAAAGGGTTCGCCTTCTGACACTAGGCCAAAATGAGTGGGGTGGTGGTGGTGGGAGCTGAGTGATGGGAAGAAGGGTACTTAGTGAAATCCATTTGCTCTGCCCTTTGAAATTCACCAAGCTTACTATTGCTAAATCGCGTCTACACATACACACACACACACACACACACACACACCAATATCTGTAACTCATAGCTTTATGTACATCCCAAAACACATGTAGGATGGGACTACCCATCTCTTATTTTAATTCAAGCAGGGTTATAGGTGAAGGCTTCGGAAAGAGGAAGCTCCTAAATTAGGAAACCCATTTTTGCTAGAAATTTAGGATTGCCTTCAACTCAGGCTATGTCGAAGCTTCTGAATTCATCCATTAACCAAAGCAGGGCAGTGAGAAAATGCTGCATGATGTTGTCCCAGAGTTCCATGTCTTCTCTGCCCTGAGTGAGAATCATGCCTCCAAGTAAAAAGACGACTTGCACTTTGAGGCTTCTGGTTCTAGCTTTCTCTCCCTTCTACCCCTGGGATGCTCAAAGACATGGAAAGTCTTTCCCCGTGTGTCCGGCTTCTTCCTTTTCTGCTCTTTTTTCTGACCTTGCATCTCCGAGGCCCTCTTCTGCTCCTCTGGGGACGACGGGGGTGGGTCTACCTTGATTTTGGGGATGTGGAAAGTATGTGAGTGAATTTCCTTCTCTGTCTTATTGTTCTGTGCATCCTCCAGTTGCTGAACGTCAAAGATGGCCCTTGCACCAGAAAGGCGCTGCTTTGAGTTGTACTGGAATTTAGGCTGAGTTTTGCACAGTTTTCCCAGCTGGATTCTACATTCACGTTCCAGGTCACTCTCCGAGATGGGCACGTCATGGACCTACCAAAGGTGAAGAAAGGAACAAGGACAAGTTTAGGTGCGAGGCCCAAGGAGGAAAATAGGAATTTAGAATTACTTGCATTACAGTAAATGGACTTCTAAGAAAGGAGGGGTGAAACCTGTCGATCTGTATGTGGCCATAAATTCCTTCTTTTATGGCTCTTATGGCTTCAATGAGGGGCATTCCTAAATTTGGGCTGCAAACTCCCTGAAAAAAAAATTCTCATTTGGAGGAGCAAAATAATTAAAAGCGGGTACATAAGGTTTCGCTTAAATTTAACACAGTAGGAATAACAAGAAGCAGCCCAGCAATACAATAAAATCAAAACCCCTACCTTGGAATGGGACCTAGGCCCTTGAGTGAAGTTACTTCTTTGCTTAATATCACTCAAGGGCAGCTCTCAGCTCTCGAATTTCCCCACCTCTGCAACAGAGATGAGGAAAGGGCGTTGGTGAATGTCGCAGGCTTATAGCTGGTCTCTGTGTATGATAGATTGGGACTGCTGGATAGATTTCTGGGTGCCTAGCAGCCAATCAGTGAAGGCTCCCATGGGTAAACTGAGGTTTACAACCTCCTGATTTCTTTAAAAAAAATGCCTCTGGAATTCAGTGGCAAAATAGCTGATTTCAAGCAAGGTGCTTTTCAGCAACAACTGCCACCATGAAAAGGCCAAAATAAAGGAGAGAAGCCAAATTCTATGTGTTGGATACTTAGAAAGTATCCTATATAACATGACACAGAATTAAATCACAAAATTGATTCTACTCATTAGAGCCATGCGTCTTACTACCCCTTGAGAGCCACTACCCTACCATATACATAGGAAGTACATGGGACTTGGATCAGGTGGCTGGCCTTTTCTGCGGTGGCCCGACTTCTGAAATACACTTTTTCCGGACATGTATGTGTAGCATCTCCCTCCTTGCATTCTGCAAACCAGCAGAATCTTTTTCTTATTCTATCATGTTTTGGTCCTAATTGGCTGTTTGATGGCATTTATCTTGGTATGTAGATAGTGTATTTTATTGTGCTGTATTGGTTCTGTTTCTATCTAATTGTAAACTGCACAAGTCTTATAACTGTGATAGTCAATAAATATTGCAAACAAAGAAAATCCATGCATATGCATTAAGTCTCCATGTCCTTCCATTGAGCAGTCCATTTGTGTCTGAAAGAAAAGGGGGTCACTCTTTTGAAGACAGCAAAGTTCATATTCTGGACAGAGAGGATGATAGTTTGAAAGAGGGTTCAAAGAGGCCATCTATGTTAAAACTGAAGAGCCCTCCCTCAACCATGGGGAAGGGACATGACACCACCTATCTCCTGTTTACTACACAGTCCTTTCAGCGGTCCCAAGAAGGTTCCACACCCGTTTACACTCTGATTCGGGTGATTCTAAAGATACAGATAATCCCCCAAGTGGCCTCAATGACCCTCAGAGAGCTAAGGACAGATCTTCAAAAGGCTAATGATCAGATGACTGCAAAGAATATAATCTTTCCATTCCCCTCCAGTCAGTTAGAACTGAAGAAGCTTCTTGGATGAAGAAAAAAAAACAAGAAAATCCAGTTGCTTTTGGGAAAAAGCACCTTTGGAACATACATTCCTTTCTGTCTTTTAACATCCCACTCTTTACACATAGACACACTGTATGCCTTCCTTGTGTACTGTTAAACACCAGAGGCAAATACTTGAGAGTTCCTACACTTTCACAAAAACTCCCAATTATCACTGTAATCATCTTTTGCAGGTCTCATATGCCTGCACACCAAAAATAGTTGATTGTGGCTAGAAAGAAACACAAAAGGGAGCTGCTTCACCAGACAGGAAGTTTTTGTAGTTTCTACCTCAGCCATGAAGCTGTCTTCTTGCAGAAACTGAGGTGGGATGTTGCGTAGCTTCTCCAGTGTCTCCACCAATCCTGAACAGTCACGTAGTTTTTCAGAGGAGCCCAGGGCTAGGCGGACTAACAGCAGACCGACACGAAACAACACCTTGACCCCTGTAGGAGAAAGCCAGGACAGGATCCAGAGCAGCTGAGCTCATGACAAGCACTCTTAAACACTCTTCCCCAATCATCTAGCCAGGCCTATTTGGATAAGCAGCAACATTTTTCAGGTTTCATGTTGGCTGGAAGTGTTGGGATTCAAACTGGGTGTTCTTCCATTGAACAATAGTGATTCTTATGGTTTCTGGATAATCTGAGAACTCCAGGAAAGCAGAATTAGTGTTTCAAATTTCTTCCCCAAAATGCTGGTAAATGAATTTACTGAAGTCATTCTTTGATACCAAGCTATCCTGCTTACTCAGAGTATTGCAGCTAATGTAGAACTATAATTCCCAAAATTCCCACTCTTTGCCCACACTCACAGAGAATTCTGGGAGTTACAGTCTCAGAACTTATAGAAGGCTGGGGATGACTGCCCCTCTAAAATAAGATTGAATAATTTGATAAAAAAAAATTCAGGATCTCAAGTATGTCCTTCAACTATAGCTCCTGAAAATCAACATATGTTTCCTATTATTTTGAAGTGGAAACACTTAAAAAATGTAGTACAAGCACTAAAATAACATAAAAATGAGAAAACCTCAAAAAAAATCCCTGCATAACATTGGATTTTTGGTGACTTCTTGGACTTGTCATTAACTTTTCTTGGCAATTATATGGCATAGCTAACAATATGCTAGTATCTTTTTCCTGAATGTTTTTTCAACTCCCCATTTTATCTATTTTACAGCCCTCGAATTCCCTAGTAGTTCTTCATCTAAATAATTATCACACATGATCTTGCTTAATGATTTTGGAATAACTCCATTCCAAAATGTAGAAAAAAACAGAATGTCCTGGCTCTGTGAAAACACAAGAGCAAAACTCTGCCTACTGAGCAACATCTCTACTTTGCCCTTACAAAAGATCTTAAGTGTGAGTCCATCATAATATTGTCCATCTTGGTTCCAAATCATGATCATCCCTTTATCCCTGTCCTTCTCCGTCCAATATCCTATTTCTTCTTAAATTTACTTCAGAAAGATTTTAATCTCTTCCTTTATCCCTAGAAGATAATAATAATAATAATAATAATAATAATAATAATAATAATAATAATAATAATAATAATAATTTAAAAAAAAGTTGGAAGGGACCTTGGAGGTCATCGAGTCCAACCCCCTGCCCAGGCAGGAACCTTACACCATTTCAGACAAACGGCTGTCCAGTCTTTTCTTAAAAACTTCCAGTGTTGGAGCATTCACCGTTTCTGGAGGCAGGTTGTTCCATTGGTTAATTGTTCTAACTGTCAGGAAGTTTCTCCTTAGTTCTAGGTTGCTTCTCTCCTTGGTTAGTTTCCATCCGTTACTTCTTGTCCTGCCTTCAGGCGCTTTGGAGAATAGCTTGACTCCCTCTTCTTTGTGGCAGCCCCTGAGATATTGGAACACTGCTATCATGTCCCCCCTCGTCCTTCTCTTCGTTAAACTAGACATACCCAGTTCCAGCAACCGTTCCTTATATGTTTTAGCCTCCAGTCCCCTAATCATCTTTGTTGCCATTTTAGCCTCCTGCATCTGTAGGGTTAAACTCTAGCAATTCATTCTCCCAGTCACCTCATACCATCAGTTGCCGCCTTGCAAAGTTCTGCAATATGATTCTGCTTCTTGTCACAGTTCAGACTTACAAATCCCCAAGTGCTCATTGCCCTCACTCACTCACCCTCACTCAGGAAGGCGTCCCAGACTCTCAACACTGTGGGGAAGGGCAGCGTGCGGGCAAAGAGGCACAGGAACCACTCAGGCATGTACATCAAAGGCCCCACCCCATGCTTCTGCAAGTGCTTAAAGGCCTTGGGACACACACGATGGAGGAGAGCCGTAAAAATTTCACTGTCTAGCACCAGCACCTCCTGCAGGAAAAAAATGTAGCTATATCATCTAATCAAACAGTCTCCTCTTCTGTTACTCTCACCTTCCTACTCTCACCCGTCCTCGACTTATAACTATTTGTTTACAATCGATAAAAATTATGACAGTGTGAATGCAAGCTGGGTATTAAAACACTGAATTACTTTTTATTTATTCTTCTGTAAATGATAGAATAGGATGTTTAAACTTCAGCCTGCATGCAGCCTTCTGGATGGACATGGAGATTTTAATTAGACTCTTCTTGCCTCTGTAAACTTACGTTGCAATATAAACCACGTCATAGGGAGAACACATCATTTGTAGCAGACCAGTGATATCTTATGATCTGACTTGAGTACTGCATTTTCATTTGTCATTTTTTTTTTGGCAGCTGTGATATCAGGCTTTAAATAGTGGCCATTCAACTATTTTCATTTTAATATCTAAAACTGAAGATTTTATTTAAAATAAATTTTATTTCCTTTATGACTTGTGAAAATGGCCTATTTACCAAGCAATGGCTGAATCTTCAAGTCACGTGCCTCCTTGCTATAGTCAGGAAGTGGCATAATGGAAATTATTTCACTTTATGCATTGTGATCTTTCTATCATCAGAAAGAGAACAAGGCTGAGAAAGCCCAGTTAAGGTTACAGGAAGTGTTAAGAGAAGAATAATTTGTGAAATGGCCCCTGGAAGATAGTGTAGTAGCAGTAGGAACTACTAAACCATTATTCCAGAACAGAATAGACAGAGTGTGAAGGTATGAAGACACAAAGCACTTCCAGGAGGGGAATTCTGAGACTTCCATCCTTCCATCCTACAGTTTCATCCATCCACTACAGTAGGGGGGGTCTCAAAACGTGGCAGCTTTGAGTCTTGTGGACTTCAATTCCCAGGGTTCCTCAGCCAACTATGCTGCCTGGGGAACTCTGGGATTTAAAGCCCACAAGTCTTAAAGTTGCCAAGTTTGGAGAACCCTGCATTACAGTCTTGCTTGCCATCCTCACCTGGCACAATTCTTGAGCTTTAGGCTTTAATTTCATGGGTGAATCTTCCTTTATGTGAGTCAAATATGAAGTTGTACCACCTGAACTTTTGCCTTTAATCTAGCTATTTAAAGGCTCAAAATACTCAAAATAATAAATAAAAATGCAGTCCTATTCCCCCCCCTTGGTCCCCAGGCACTCTCTTCCACTATGTGGAACAAGATGCGAGCAGCTGATCAGCAGGCTTGTTGAGATGCCAGATCTGGAAAGAGCTGCTCTTTCAAAGTCCCATACTTCCAAAAGTCTTCTAATTACATGCCTGTTTTGCTTAATTAAAACCAGAGAGAGATTGAAAGAGGGATATGTTAGAGGTTCCATTCTTCTCCCCAATCAGTGGTAATTAATATCATCTCCAGCTGGAGAACATTCTGCCTAGGATGTTGCTTTCAACAAAGGAACCTAACAAATCATTTTTTTCTAACAACTGCCATCCTGGAACCTTATGGAAAACATCATAAGAAGCTAAGTGGATTCTTCTCAACAAGAGTTGAAGGGCCAGATTGTTAAAAGCTGATCAGCATTTGATGAACCAGCACAAGCCAGCAGGTAGCAAATGTCAAATCCTCACTCCTGCCCATCATTGTTTTCCTGGCTGCTGCTATTGTTGAGAAGGAAAGATGGGTACCAAAGTCTGAACCCATGACTTCGTTTTCAAAACCCTGCAGATATTTTGATTAAAAGGATGGCACCATTTGGCAACAAGCTAGAATAGAGGCTGTGGAAGAAGGATAAGCATTAGCAGTGGGGACAGAAAAAATTATCTCAATATAGTTTCTGCTATTAAAAATTGGTGGATGGAACGTTAACTCAACCCTAAAGAGAGGCCTTAAGAATTGGTGTCCCACTCCAGTTTGTTGGATTTCCCTTCTTCCCTAAATGTCTCACCATTTCGGGGCTGTAGTAACCAGGCAGATAGTGGTCGCAGATCTGTACCAGGCACCAGAAAGCTTGCTGGAAAAAATAAATAGGCACCCATCAGGGAAGACAAACAGTAGCAGTTGATAGAGAGGATCTAGCATGGAATAACTCTGATGTAGGAAAGATAAAAGGGGTGAAAAATCTGATCCTGCCCAATCAGAGGGATGCCACCTGGTCTCTCTCAGGGATCTTCAAAGGGTACATTAAAAAAAATGTCAAGATGCAGTCAAGAGGTCACGATGGTGCAGTCAAATTTCTGCCAATTTTTATTTGTGGCAATGCATATAAAAACAGACCGATCCAAAACTGCACCCTCTGGACTAGCTGCATCTTGACTCGACTGCTATTGGGACTTTTTTGACCCCAACTGCAGACACCACTGTCATTTATCTTTTAACTTGTTGAAGGGCAGTAGAAGCAATCTGGTTTCTCAGGAGCTTTGGGAATTGGGTTCAACCCCATCGATTTTCTATTTGGGAAGTATTTTAATGTTATATGGTCTTACACCCTACCCAGATTTTTTTCAGATTGGACTGGATCATATATTTTGTTTGATCATTTAGTCAATCAATCCAATAACCATAGTGATAAGTGTAAGGGCTTTGCCTGAGACTCACCTCTGGTGGCATGTGCATGAGAAGCAGGGCGCCCACTGGTCCTTGAGCTTGACAATAACCTTCTTGGGGTCGATAGACAGTGTAGGCTTTCAGTAGCTGCAACAGCCCCTGCTGTCTATAAGGGAATAGAGATCACAGAAGGCTTGAGGAAGCCATGGTCACGTCCTTGCCTTGGGTTCACCAGATCCTATCCAATTCAATAAGAGCAATCCAGCTCAGCTTTCTTCTGCTTTTAAGTAGAACTCTGTGCTGTGCCTTTGCCAGTGGGATTCAACCTGTTGCTCAGTCTCGGAATATGTAAATGGGCTTTCCTTTCCCCAACACTCTTCCATGGGGCAAATGCTCAGTCTACATGGCAGGATTGTCCACTTTCCATAGATTCATGGGCTTCCCATATAAACTAGGTTCCAACCAACTGGCTGGGATTATTCAAATAGTATCCCAGTACATCTGGAAAATTCCAACTTGGGGTTAGCCAAGTTAAAGTTAGAAATGGAACCAGTCATGCAAATTATAAAGAATTATAGCCTGTAATCATGCAACACGCTCAGTGTGGTTACTGAGTTAATTCATTTTCTAGGGTCACACAACACATTGAACTATTAACCACACAAAGACTGAGTTTGGATAACCCATTAAGCCTTACATACACACAACTCAGAGTTAGGATCACGAGTCTTTATCCATGCTGCATAGTTTTTCAGAAGATGTGGTGAAGGGTTGTGGGGACACAGTTAGGGAAAGGTCCACTTCAGTCATCAAAACAATCATCCAACTGAAAGCACCCCTGGCAGATTATTATCTAGCCTCTACATGAAAATATTCAGTGAAGGAAGTCTTGCTTCTTGTATCAATCCACAATCATTTCCCTTCCTTAGATAGAGGTAGGTACACTTTACAAGGCAGTGACCATATATAATTTTTGGAGCACGCAGAGTGCACTATTATAATACGATGAGCATGGGAGAATTTGACTTTTCACCAAATGAGTGCCATAATACTATGTTCTGCATGGGAAATCACTCCCCATCATCTCTTTAGCCTTCCACTGAATCTTCCCAATTCTGACTTCTTTTGGTCTTTTTCCTGGTCAGGTGGGTATTTTTCCAAGCAAGCAATAGCCCAGTGGTGGCGAACCTATGGCACGAGTGCCAGAGGTGGCACTCAGAGTCCTCTCTGTGGGCACACGTGCCATTGCCCCAGCCTCGCCTCCCCCCACGGTCCCCTCCACACCAGCAGCCCCCCGGAGGAGAGTCGCCCCCAGGCACGGCCCGTCTGGAGCATTGCAGCCAAGGACATAGCAGCCGGGCAGTGGGGACAAGACTCCACCCTTGTGCCCCATTGCAAACAGATGATGCTGTGGGGGCACGGGTGGAGGCTGTGGCCACCATGGCACTGCTGGGCCACCTGGGCGATCTGCAGCAGGCTGTGGAGATGGTGGGTGGCCCTGCGGGTGGGTGGGAGCGGGGGCAGTGCGGTGTGTGGGTGGGGCAGTTTTTGGGCACTCGGTCTCTAAAAGGTTCGCCATCAATGCAACAGCCCATGGCTACCCACTGCTTTTATTTTCTACAAATGCTATTGGGATCGAGAGAGGCTAGCCCTTTGTTCTGCAGAATGCTAACTTCCTTTTAATTTTTAAAAAATTAAAGTTAAATTTGAGCGAAGCAGGGAGCCTTGTAATTCTCAAAAAAAAAAACCTATTCACGGACCTGATGCTATTATACAACATATAGAACAACACATAAGCATGTTACAATTTAGATTTGGAATTGTTTTGATTTTTTTTTTTAATCAACGAAACATTAGACATAAAAATAAGAAAAAATTAAAAGAGGCAGTATATGAAGCATTTATATATTTTAGTTAAATATTATTTATTTTCCATAAAACAAAGATGATGGACTGAAAAGTTCTTCAGACAACTACTCTGTATATTTCAGCCTGTATTATTTCAGAACAAATAATAATTTATTCAAACAATTCCACTCTGCATACTGTATCCCACTCACCCAGGGCCCTCAGGAGACAGGAACATCTCGTGGAAAGGGAATTGCCGGTGAATGTCCTTTGTG
>NW_015393048.1:0-2692 GCF_001527695.2 Protobothrops mucrosquamatus
AAACACTCGAGGCCACACTTCAGGGTGGAATGTCAGCGGCAGGCAGCAGCAGTTTGAAAACTAGACAAAAGATATTCCAAATTAAATAGGTTTAATAGCTCTTCTGTATTTACTGGGAATTCTGGAAAGGGCAGATCTGGGATAGCTTCCAGGGGTTTCTTACATTTTACTGACTATACTTCTCAGGATTCTTGGGGAAAACCAAGGTAGTGCAAGTTGTCTAAAACAGGTGTGAAGGTGAGCCCTTTCCGTGCATTTGAGTATGCAAGTGATAGCTTGAGAATGGATAAAACTGGGTATTTTCCCAATCAGAATAGAGCTGGAAGAGACCTTGGAGGTCTTCCAGTCCAACCCCCTGCTCAAGCAGAAGACCCTATACCATTTCAGATAGGTGGCTGACCAGTCTTTTCTTAAAAACCTCCAGTGATGGAGCGCCCATGATTTCTGAAGGCAAGCTGTTTTACTGGTTAATGGTTCTAACTGTCAGGAAGTTTCTCCTTAATTCCAGGTTGCTTCTCTCCTTGATTAGTTTCCCTCCATTTTTTCTTGTCTTGCCTTCTGGTGCTTTTGAAAATAAGTTGACCTGCCTCTTCTTTGTAGTAGCCCCTCAAATACTGGAATACTGCTATCATGTCACCCCTAGTCCATCTTTTCTTTAGATTGGCCATACCCAATTCCTGCAACCAGGCCTTTAATCATCTTAGTTGCTCTTCTTTGCACTTTTTCCCAAAGTCTCAACATCTTTTTTGTAATGTGGTGATCAAAACTGGATGCAGTATTCCAGGTGTGGCCTTATTAAGGCTTTATTTTTCCCCCACTAGCAAAAGGTACATTGTTGTTTATTTAGCACATAGTAATCAAAAGAAATAAAAGTCAAATGCAACCCCAAATATAAGTGTTTCCGTTTTCAGATGAGAGGCTTAAGTGAGGTGACCAAACAAACATCTTTCCTCCATCATATCCGAGTGACAGCACTGCAAATACTTAATATTGCTTTTTTATTTCTGTACTTTCAGTGTGACTAGAAAGAAGACTGGTTAGCATTTAACACATTTTGTTCTAAAGCAGTGTTTCTCAACCTTAACAACTTTAAGAAGTATGGACTTCAACTCCCAGAATTCCCCGGGCAGCATGCAGAAATCCACACTTCTTAAAGTTGCCAAGATGAAGACTTGCTGTTCTAAAGAAAGGAGGGCTGCTTTTTATATGCAAAATAAAGTTATTCCATTTTCACTTCTCTTGCCCTAAGATTTTTTAGCACACTTTCTCCATCAGTGCAAATGTGGCACAATTTCTCCATCAGTGCTTGTGTTGATAAATCTTTCTTAGATCAACATTTAAAAACGTTCCAGTGACTACTTAGCATGTCTTTCTATGCAACCAACAGTTTTTGCTCCATGAAAATGTATGTTGTGACAAGCCCACTGTTTTTCAGACTTTGCAACTTTAAGATGTGTGGATTTCAGCTCCCAGAATTCCCCAGACAGCATGCTGGCTGGAGAATTCTGCAAGTTGAAGACCACACAACTTAAAATTAATAACAACAACAACAACAACAACAACAACAACAATAATAATAATAATAATAATAATAATAATAATAATAATAATAATAAAAATAAAAAGTTGGTAGGGACCTTGGAGGTCATCTAGTCCAAACCCCCTGCTCAAGCAGGAAACCCTATACCATTTCAGACAAATGGTTGTCCAGTTTCTTCTTAAAAACTTCCAGTGTTGGAGCATTCACTGCTTCTGGAGGCAGGTTGTTCCACTGGTTAATTGTTCTAACTGTCAGAACGTTTCTCCTTAGTTCTAGGTTGCTTCTCTCCTTGATTAGTTTCCATCCGTTGCTTCTTGTCCTGCCTTCAGGCGACTTGGAAAATAGCTTGACTCCCTCTTCTTTGTGGCAGCCCCTGAGATATTGGAACACTGTTATCATGTCCCCCCTCGTCCTTCTCTTCGTTAAACTAGACATACCCAATTCCAGCAGCCGTTCCTTATACGTTTTAGCCTCCAGACCTCTAATCATTGCCAAGGTTGAAAACCTCTACTCAAGACAGTCAATGGAGAGACTTGGTGAGCATATATAAAATGTCTTGTTCTTCAATTGTGCCTCTCTAATATTGGAACTGATAGGCTCAGAAAACTTATTTAGCCAATTTTCTAATACCACCCTGATAATATCTGGGGGGGAGGGAGTGCAATATGAAGTCTGTGATAAGTGATTTTTCAAGCTTGGTTGTTGTTTTTTCTATTCTTGGTTAAATTCTTCTGTGCCAGTCACTTGTTTGTTTGTTTTTAATTACATTGTTGTGATTGCACTTTGACTTCTTATGTTCACTGCTGTGAATGGTGCATTTCAGAAGGGTATTCCTTGAGGCCATCATTAGGAATTGTTCTCCAGTACCCCCCAACCTTTAGAAAACAAAATCTTGGTGAGCTCAATCTCTATATATTCTCTCTAGAAAGATAGTTCTGCACCGATAATATCCCTTTATTTATTTATTTATTTATTTATTTATTTATTTAATTGCATTTATATCCCGCCCTTCTCCTTGCGGACTCAGGGCGGCTGACAATGATTAAAATACTAACATATACATCTAATTAAAAATTGATTAAAAAGAAATATTTAGATACGTCAAATTTAAAAGTAATTAAAACCCCTTTAAAATCCCTTAGGCCAGTCCCG